>NW_020257521.1:0-37598 GCF_003255815.1 Theropithecus gelada
CCTTGGTTGCCGGTGAAGGCTTCACAGGCTTATTACGGTTTTTTTTTTCTGTGGTAGACTCCAAGCGCCGCTGCTTTTAATTGGCCATCCTGGCCCAACCCAAAGCTTTTTTTTTTGTTTTTTTCTTTTGAGACAGGGTCTCACTCTGTCGCCCAAGCTGGAGTGCAGTGGCACGATCTCAGCTCACTGCAACCTCCACCTCCCTGTTTCAAGCAGTTCTCCTGCCTCAGCCACCTAAGTAGCGGAGATTACAGGCATGCGCCACCACACCCAGCTAATTTTTGCATTTGTTGGTAGAGATGGGGTTTCACCAAGTTGGCCAGGCTGCTCTCAAACTCCTGATCTCTGGCGATCCACCTACCTCGGTCTCCCAAAGTGCTGGGATTATAGGCATTGAGCCATCATACCCAGCCTAAATGTTTTCAGTAAGAATTTACTGAGACTATATTTAGCTGTTTTTCATGTTGACATAGTACAAGAAATTAAACATGGTCATTTGGTCTTTATCATTTACTATATATGCACGCACATGTACATATATGTGTGTATGAATGAATGTATGTAATATATATACACACACACACACACACACACACTTGTGGTGCTTCATTCACACCAGGATTTCTCAATTTACCTTCTGCAATAGAATGTTTACCTCAATAAGAATATGTAGGAGCTAAAAAGTTAATCTCACAGAGGTACAGTAGAAGAGTATTCACCAAAGGCTAGGAAGGGTGTGTATGTTGGAAGGAGATTAAGAGAAGCTGATAAATAAGTACAACCATACAGTAAGATAGAATAAGTTGTAATGTTCTATAGGAGAGTAGGGTGACCATAGTTAACAACAATGTGTTGTATATTTCAAATAGCTAGAAGAGAGGTTTTGAAATGTTCCCACCACATAGAAATGACAAGTGCTTGAGGTGATGGATAGCCTAAATACACTGACTTGGTCATTATGCATTCTATGCATGTAACAAAATATCACAGGTATTCCATCAATATGTACATTATTATATTATATATCAATCAAAAAAATCTTCTATAATTCCTAGTGCTTGTGCAACACAAGTTCTCCCTCCTGTTTGACCGTTTTGAGAAACTGCTTGTGAAGTGGTGCTTCCATATCAAACATCATCAGACTTCACTTCCATTTGTAAGTCGATGACCCATAATAAATTCTACAGTTTAACAATTTTTCCTAAGTCTACAACTATATATGCAAATTGATACTAGATATTGGCAACTAAATGTCACTCTTTGGGAACTAAATTCAAAGTATCTGAAACTGTTGTCATTGTTCTTCAATTTGGATTCTCTTCATGTAATCCAATACTTGGTGAATATCCTCACCATCCATCTTGGTACCTCTGTAACTTTGCTAAAACTTCCATAACAAAGTACCACAGCCTGGGTGGCTTAAATAGCACGTGTTTGGGTTACAAGAGCAAGGTAAAAGTACTGGAAGGTTTAGTTTCTTCCAAGGCTCTTCTTCTTGGCTTACAGGTGACTCCCTTCTTACTGTGTTCTTGCTTGATGTTTATCTCTGTGCATCCCTCATGAATCTTTGTGTGGATAGATAGATTTCCTCTTCTACAGGCCTCCAATCAGATTGAATTAGGATCCACCCTAATGGCTTCATTTGACGTTAATAATTTCTTTTTTTTTTTTTTGAGACGGAGTCTCACTCCGTCCCCTAGGCTGGAGTGCAGTAGTGCGATCTCGGCTCACTGCAAGCTCTGCCTCCCAGATTCATGCCATTCTCCTGCCTCAGACTCCGGAGTAACTGGGACGACAGGCACCCGCCACCACGCCAGGCTAATTTTTTGTGTTTTTAGTAGAGACAGGGTTTCACCATGTTAGCCAGGATGGTCTCAATCTCCTGACCTCGTGATCTACCCATCTCGGTCTCCCAAAGTGCTGGGATTACAATAATTTCTTTAAAAACTCCAAATACAGTCGCATTCTGAGATACTAGGGGGTAGGTCTCCAATACAGGAATTTTTGGGGGACACAATTCAGCCCATAGTAGTACCCACATCAGAGTTTTAGATGCTATTCTAGAGTCTTTACTTTTCCTCATTACTTAATATTCAATTTGTGAACAAGTATTATCAATGTCAACTCTTGAATGTTATTATATCTTACTTCTTCTTTCTATTCTCACTGCTGCTGCCTTAAATACATTCCTAATGCTCTCTTGGCTATATTGCATCTTGCATCAATATTCTAATTTTTCCTTCCTCCAATCTAGTTTTCCCTCCATGTTGTCCTCTACATTATTATTAGAGCAAGCTTCTTAGTTTTCAACACTGAAGCCCTTCAATGGCCAGCCCTTGCCATTGCCCTTGCCATTGCCTGTAGAAACTATCCCTAGCACTGTTTCACCCTAATGATTTCCGGTTGGTTCTTTTAAGGGTATGAGGCAAGTTCTTTCCACGAATATGTACACATCATTACCCAGGCAAAGAACCCAAGAACGCTCTGTATCATTTCTGAAACTCTTCTCTGGGCAGCTGACTTCCTTCTCTGTTATTCTGTTTCATAAGATTTAGCTTCTTTCACCTTTTTGAAATAGAATTTTCTGTCTTCTCAACTCAGTGAGACTGCCACGCTCTGTTTGGATTTCCCTGTTCTGCACTGTAGCCTGGAAACTGCCTCCAGGCATTAAGCTGGAACAAGCCTTGTGCTCATCTCATTTGTTTTTCTACTGTCAGGGATCACAATTCCATGCTTCCTGATGTCCAGTATCTGCAAACTATAGCTTCACATATTTTTATCCGGTTTTTTTTTTTTCGTTGTTTGAAAGGTAGGAGAATGAATAACAGGTAGGAGTCCCTGTTAAAATTCTATTATGATCAGAAATAGAAATTTAGCAATATGTATTGTTTAAAAGACAAAAATATGGGTTTATATTAATATTTATAGTCATATTTAAGAATACGCTCTCTTTTTAAAAATGTATGCTTCCTTGTTAGCAAAATTGTTTATCATACAACATATATATAATAATTTCAAAGCAACGATTTTATTATAACTAGAAACCAATGAAAAAACTGAAATATGATTAATTTTTTTAACATATATCCCATTGAAGACACTGTGATATAAGTCAGATGGAATTATTGTTTTCTTCGCTGACAGATTCCAATAGAGGAACATTTTGCATTACACCTGATCAGTATTTCTCAAAACTGTCAAAGTCATCAAAAATAAAGAAAAGTCTGAGAAACTGTCACAGCCCACGAGAAACCTAAAGGAGATATGATGACTAGATATAATGGGATGAGATGCTAGCACGTGCATACACATACACACACACACGCACAAGTAGATAAAAATTAAGGAATCTGAATAAACCATGTACAATATTTAATAAGAAAACATTGGTTTATTAGTGGTAACAAATGTACCATACTAATGTAATATGGTAATAATAATGGAAACTGTATGTGTGGGGAGGGCATCTATGGAAACTCTCTGTACTATGTACTTAATTATTCCGTAATTTTAAAATCGTTCTAAAAATAGTCTACTCAGTTTTTAAAAAGCTGCTTTAAAACTTAGTAGCTTCATACCATTATACTCCAGCCTGGGCGACAGAGCAAGACCATGTCTCAAAACAAACAGGCAAAAAAACTTAGTAGCTGTTAATAGTAGTGAATCTTTGTTTTCCTTTATCTTGTCCCATAAAATTACATATTATTTAATTTGAAATTATTTTATTATAACTTAAATGACTAGAATATATATTAATTTCAGAATATATATTAATTTCAGAATATATTTTAATATGTACACATACAAATAAATCTGTTTATATTTCTCCCAATATGTTAATTCTATGGTGAGAACAATTAAAGCATTTTAAGTGGAAAAAAAATCATAGTTCTTTCACTAATTATACCAACATTTTTAATGTAAAAATTTCCATGAGTTCTGAGTCTTAAAAAATTTTCTATTCTATTTACTTTATCTTCTTGTTTAATTTTACTATAATTATTTATTTTTTTATTTCTGATCTATTTGCTTTCCCTGTTCATCTGCTAATACTGCACTGTTTTAATTACAGAGATTTTTAATATTTATTTAAGGATCATGGTATTTTTACACATTGATATGTAACTTAGCAGCCAAGATGCCACATGCATTAGTTCATGGAATTGCCAATTTACAAAGAAGCTAACATTATTGAAATGATATTTCTTTCTAGCTAAAGAACTTGACACATATTTCTATAGTAAATGTATTACTAAAGCGTTCTCAATATAATATATGCAATGGCTATATTTAGTTTTCCTGAAAATGAAAATTTATTTTTTAGGTATGAGTTTGTTTACGTATTTAACTTTTAAAATATCTTGATATCCAATTTTAGCTAGATGTGTATACAATTACAAGTTACATTAGATACGTCTAATTGAATGTATACTACAGTTCTTATACTATAAAATAAAATGTTACATATTCAGAAAATGTTCTACTCATCTTCAGATTGGATAAATCAAATAATACTATTAACTTATTTAGTTTTTTTATGCTGTTAGCTTGCCTTGTAGGAGGCTTGAATCACACACGCTTTGAAGACTATATGCTCAGATAAAGTAAGTTTAAGAAGATCACACTAAAGTATGGTGCCTCAGAAATAAAAAGAAGTTGAGGGAATAGCTCTCTGGGTTGCAGATAAATAAACTTGCATTAAATACCAGCTGTTGATAGCTATTTAAATGTTAGTTGTGCCTTTGGAGTATTAAAGGGCAAGCATCACATTTATAATGTTAAAAGTTTGTGAGTAAATTAAAGGTGCACATGTGCTTAGCAATTAGCACTGCTGAAAACACATATTACTGATTTGAAGTTCCTCCATATCCTGTATTTTATAAGAAAGTTTTAAATTTTAGTGTCGAGGTTATTCATATTTTAATTTAGCCCGAGGCAGACACAGCAAGATTTGGAATGCATAGTTTCCTTCTGGTTGTATTATAGTCTTTCACTGATATCAGCCAAATTGGATTTTGCAAAGCTTACATTATTGCATTTCAGAAATTTTAGGTCATGCCATGTTCATTTTTTAACTTTAATTTATGCATATTTGCCTTTCACTGTTCATTTAATGAAAACATAAGCCAGCTGGAAGTTCTCAGTGTTTCTCTAGTCAGGAAAGCCAGCATCATGGACAGAGTTGTGTGAAGAGGAATATACTATTTCAGAACCATCCCAGCATAATTGGAAAGCCTACATATAGACTGTTATGCAGTACAGTAAATTGGCATCTGATCCAATCTATTAATAAACAGCATAACCAAGTCAACGGCAGAGTAGAAGAACAAGAGGCACAAGAGGGTGACAAAAGACAGTTTGAGAAGAATGCATATAAAAGACTACTGCCTCATCCCTGCTTCCTCATGAGGTGTGCCTTCTCCTGCTTTCAGAGTAGACTCTAAACTCATTATCTTGCTTAGGGTTGCTGTAATGAGTCTGTGAGGTGACAAGACAGCAGATGGGATGAATAAACAATTACACAGCTCCTTAACACATTTGTCCCCTCTGCCACTTGAGTAAGAGGAAATTTAGTCAAGGTGAGATAATGAGTTAAGGTGGAAAAGTTGCTTGTTAGGTGGCATCCTCCTTGATAGTTGATCCCCCACCCCCACCAGTGCACAAAATATGATAACTTGCCCAAAGAAACTGTTCATTCTCATGAAACACAAACTTAATTGAAAACCATGTGCTTTATTGTACATCATTTTGTGTCCTGGGTGCATAAGTATTTTGTAGAATTCTTTTCGGTTACTATTGACAAATACAGAAAAGACCGTTAAGTATTTCATAAGCATTAAATCTGACAGGTTGTTATTTTAAAGCATCAGTGTATGTGTATATTCATTGCCAGAACATGATGGATTAAAGACAGTTACTGCAAAAGTTGGCATTTGTTATATTGTCAAGATTTTCCAAAAAAAGTTTTAATATCTAAAACTCAGTCTTAACATTAGAATTACTATTTAAATAAATAAATGCTTATATACATATTCACACATGTAAATAAATATTTATTTAAGTAGATATTTTGGTAAATATCTATTTCCTCTAGTCGGAAAGACCAACATCATGAACAGAGTTGTGTGAGGAGAAATACACTGTTACAAAACTATTTTAGCATATACCAGACTGTAATCTAGCATAATCAGTTCTCATCTGATTCAATCTGTTAATAATAAATACTAATATTTTAATTAAAATTTAAGTGATTGTTATTTAATTAATACATTGATATTAATATCTATTTAAATAGATGTTTTGATAAATATGTTATGAATATGATAGCATTAAATTGTAGGGTAAATTAAACATCTCTTTGATATTTGAGACTGTGAGATTGACATATGTGGACAGATAGCAAGAGTAATATTTGTTGTCTTTATACTCTAAAAATTGCAGCTGTTCGTACATTGAAATACGTGTTGCATTTTAACCAGCAACAGATTTGTAGAAGCCTTTCATTATCTGAAAACAAAACAAAATCTTAAGTTATTAAATATTTGCTGCATACTATTTTTAGAGTCCTTTTTAATGTGGTTTTTACTCTAGCTTTTTCAATGGCAAGTTTTTCTTAAAGGATCCACATTTTTTCTTGCAGCTGGATCACAGCTAAGTTCATAGGCAGCCAAGGCAAGGAAGAAAATTTGCTACGTGCAAAATAAAGTATTTGACAGTAAATTGAATTTCGGCTAACTGATAAACCATATATATATTTACTATAAGTCACTGAGTAATTATTAGGAATTTGCCTTTATCTTATAAAAAAGAAATCAAATGTTGACATTATTTCTCTTAAATACATTGTGCCTTTTAAAGCTTTCTTCTGCATTGATAAAAATGTGAAGAAAAAATAGAATTTTAAAATTTCTCTTAAGAATTGTAGCAATGCCATTTATTTTATATACAGGGGCGTATATAAATCTTGAGTGCTGGAGATAAAGCCCTGTTCCTTGGCCCAGGGCTCAACAATCTTTAGAACAGACCTTTCTGGACTCCCTGGCACATTCCACACCCCAAACTGGCAAATGCTCATATCTGCAAAGGTCAGTGTACTATGAGAGTTGGAACAATCCCTGATGACTAAGATGGAAAGAGAAAAATCACAGTACAAAGCAAGCATAATGTCATTGATCAAATTTTGTTTAAGAAACAGCTGTGATCCAAATCTTTAATTCAGTCTGACATGCACTTTCTATCGGTGTTGTAGACTCATTCATAGTTACAAAAAAGTAGGTAAAAAGTTTTATTCTCAGAAAGTTAAATCTGTTGGTAGACACAATGTCTCTCATACTTGAATAAACCATCCATTTGTTAAGCACTCCCCGATTAATATCTCTAGGCTGGAAATCTTCCCTGAACTATAGACTCAACATCCAGCTATCTACTTGACACCTGAGGGCTTAATAGCCCCAATTAATATGTCCTCATGGTACCCCTAAAACTTTCTTCACTCTCAAACTTCTGCATGCCGGTCGATGGCAATGCCATCCTTCCAGCTGGCTCAGGCCAAAAGCTTTGGAGCCTTCATGACCCCTCACTTTCTCTCATGCTGCCTACCTGGTCCATCAGACAGCCTCTTGGCATCATTGTCACTCACCTGGATATTCTGAGAGCCTCCTAACTGCTTTCACTGCATCCATCATAACTGCCTTCCCCTGACAGTTTTTTTCAATACAGCAGTCAGAATGATTCTTTAAAAACATCCATCTGATTATGTCATACTTCTTTTCAAAACCCTCCGATAGCTTCCATATCACTTGGATTAAATACCAAAGTCCTTAAAATGGGTACAAGGTCCTATCAAACGAAACTCCCTATTTCTTCTCTTGGGAAGAAAGTTTCCATATCCCCCACACTCAGTTTCCTCTGTTGTTAATATCTTACATTATTATAGTACAGTTGCTACAGTTAATTTATGAATATTGATACTGTGTTATTAACTACAGGCCATCCTTTACACAGATTTCCTTAGTTTAAACCTTGTGATGTTTTTCTGTTTCAGGATCTCATCCAACACACCACATTACATTTATTTGTTATATCTTCTTAAGTTCTTGACTTAAGGAGAGTTGAGTTTCTCAGACTTTCTTTGATTTTGATGACCATGACTGTTTCTGTTTTGAGTAGTAGTATATATAGTTTGTAGAATTACTCTCAACTGGGATCTGTCTGATGCTTTTCTCATGATTAGGGCAGGATTATGGGTTTTGTGGAGGATGAGGTAAAAAGCCATTCTCAACACATCGTTTCAAGGAGATATGCTGTCAATGACATCACAATTGATGGTAACCTTAATCCATGACTGAGTTAATGTTTGTCATATTTATCAGCTGTAAAGTTAATGTTTTATGCTTCTTTCCATATGCTATTCTTTGGAAGGATGTTACTGTGTGAGGGCCACATTTAAGGAGTGAGTAGCTATGCTTTTATAAGGACTGGAAATCTACATCAGATATTGAGCATTCTTCTGCACATTCTGCACAGGGAATTTGTCTCTTCACTCCCATTTATTTATTCAATTATTTAGGTTATGAGTGTGAACTCATGGGTATTTATAGTTTGGATTATGATCCACTACTATTTATATACTTCATTGCTCAAATTATTCCAGCTTTGTTTACTGGGAGCTTTTTCAGTTGGCTCCTGTGCTTCTTTGACTGTGTGTGTTAGTACTTCCTTATGTTTTGGCACTTACAAGTTGCTCCAGGATTGTATTTTTATTCCTGCTTCAGTTCTAGAATTAGGTATTTCTCTAAGATTCCTCTTGTGGACTGAATGTTTGTGTTCCCTCCAAAATTCGTATGTTGACATTCTAATACCCAATGTGATAGTATTAGGAGGTGGGGCCTTTGAGAGGTAATTAGGTAACAAGGGAAGACTCTTCCGAGTCTTTGTAAGTGGAATTTGTGCCCTTATAAAAAAGACCACAGAGAACTCTCTAGTTCCCTTCCCACCATATGGGGATACAAGGAGAAATCAACATTCTGCAACCCACAATTGAGGCCTCACCCCAGAAGCTAACCATCCTTGTGCCCTGATCTCGGACTTCCATCTTCTAGAACTGTAAGAAGTACATTTCTGTTTTTTATAAGCCCCCAGTCCATGGGATATTATAACAGCCCAAACTGACTAAGAAAGTTTCTTTTATTGGAAAATTCTATTAGAAACCATAGTTTGAGTCCTGAGTGTGCTTGCTGTTACTAGGGTGGTATTGCTTCTAGGCCCACTCAGCTGACTGAACAAGAAAATATATGTGTATCTACTAACCTTTGTACCTGTACATCTCTATAAATATTTCTTTATGTATCTGTGTTTATATTAAGCTAAACATGAGTTCAGAGTTCGTACTGATATCTTCAGTGCTAAGCTATTACCATACAGATCATTCCAGCCCCTTCCTCATTCTTATCTATAAATTCACACTCCGGGTTCTCATTGTCCACTTACCTAATTGTTCAGTTCTAGTATACATGTATAACAGTCTCAGAGTTGCTAACCTGTTCTCCCATGAAACACAACTTTATCAACTAGACTACAGGCTTGTAATACAGCTTCTTTTACCTGTAGTCTCACAAACTCCGCTTATTTCCAAACTCAGCACATTTTTCTCCTATCCTTTTCAGTTAGGCTATTTTTAACATATTTTAAATAATAGCTAAATTCTTTTGTCATAGTCTGCATTTCATACTGGGATCAGCTGACTTCCTACATGAAAAAAATTGTAGACTTTAAGATACACTCTTTTGTTGTAAATTTCTATTTTACAAATTGTTTTCACAAATGCTTAGTGTTTTGGGTCATACATTATTGTCTTATAAGTTATAGTTTCACCACCCTAAGAATCCCCTATGTGACATTTATTAACCCTCTCCAAATCTCTGGCAACCACTGATCAAGTTACCATTACCATTATCACTGGTTGCCTTCCCAGATTGTCCAATAAAGAGAATCATAGATTAAATCATTTTCACACTTTGTTCACTGAACAATATGCATTGGCTTTCATTTATATCTTTTCACAGTTTGATGGCTCCTTCATTTGTATCACTGAATAGCATTCCATTGTATGGATGTACCACAGTTCGTCTATTCATATCTAAGGACAATTTTTTATACCTCCCGTTTTTGGTGACTATAATGAAAGCTGCTATAAACATTTACATGCAGATTTTGTGTGGACATGAGTTTCCATATCAGTTAGATAAATACCTAGCAGGAGGATTGCGGGATCATATTGTAAGACAAAATGTAGAAAGCAATTACCAAATTTTCTTCTAAATAGGTTTTGGCACTTTGTCTTCCCACCAGCAAGGAATGTGAGTTCTTATTTCTCTACATCCATGCCAGCAGTTGGTATCATCAGTGTACTGCATCTTGGCTATTCTAACAGGTGTGTAGTTGTATCTTGTTTTAATTTGCATTGTCCTAGTCACAGCTGGTTTTGTTCATCTTTTAACGTGATTATTTGCCATCTGTTTATCTTCTTTGGTGTGATTTGGATCTATTTCCTCCTTTTAAAACTTGATTGATTGATTTTAGGAGGCCGAGGTGGGTGGATCACGAGGTCAGGAGATCGAGATCATCCTGGCTAACACGGTGAAACCCCGTCTCTACTAAAAAATACAAAAAACAAAACAAAACAAAACAAAAAAACTAGCCGGGTGGGGTGGCGGGAGCCTGTAGTCCCAGCTACTCGGGAGGCTGAGGCAGGAGAATGGCGTGAACCTGGGAGGCGGAGCTTGCAGTGAGCTGAGATCTGGCCACTGCACTCCAGCCTGGGCGGCAGAGTGAGACTCCGCCTCAAAAAAAAAAAAAAAATTGATTTATATGTTTTCCCAGTTTTTAACAGTGTTGTTGTATATTTTGGGTACAAGACTTTTACTAGACATGTAATTTGTAAATATTTTCTTTCAGTCTGTTACTTGTTTTTTGTGTGTTTTAAAAGTGTGTTGTACAGAGGAAATGTTTAATTTTAATAAGTCCCTACTTGTCAACTTTTTCTTTCTTATAATATACTTCGAGTGTATCTAAAAACTAATCCCCAAACCCAATCTCACATAGATTTTCTCAAATGTTTCTATTTGTAAGTTTTATGGTTTATATTTTACATTTAGGTCAGATACATTTTGAGTTATTCATTAAGGTATAAGGTCTGTATCTAGGTTTTTTATTTAGTATTATTTTGTTGCTTATGCCTGTCTCATTGTCTCAGTGCCATTTCTTGAGAAGACTGTCCTTTCTCCGTCTAACTGCCTTTGCGTCTTTGTCAAAAATCTGTTTCTTATATTTGTTGGTATCTATTTATGGGCTCCTTATTCTGTTCTATTAATCTGTGTGTCTATTCTTTCACCAATACTATATTGTCAATACTCTACTGCCTTGATTACTGTAGCTCAATAGTCATTATTGAAGTTAGGTAGTATCAGTCCGCCAACTTTTTTCACTCCTTCAATATTGTGTTAGGTATTCAGTGTTTTAATTTTTTTTTTTTTTTGTAAACCTCATTAATAGAGTCAGTTTGTTTATACCTACAAACAAACTTGTGATTTTGTCTGGGATTGCACTGACTCTATACATTAATTTAAGAATAATTGACATGTTAATAATCAGTCTTGCAATCCATCAAGTAGACTATCTCTCCATTTACTTATGTCTTCTTTGATTTATTTCATCCAAGTTTTGTAGTTTTACGCATATAGTTCCATTTTTGTTTTTTTCTTTAGATATTTACATAAATATTCCTTTTCTGATGCTATTATAAATATTCTTCTTGTTTGTTTTTATTTTCAAATTTCAATTGTTCATTACTGGTATATAGTAAAACACTTGCCTCTTGAATATTAACTTTGTATCCTATGGCCTTTCTATACTCAGTAATTTCGGGAGATTTTCTGTAAATTGTCTGAAGTTGTTTACATAGACAATAAGTTATTTGTAAGTAAAACCCCTTTTTTCTTTTCAATCTGTAAATATTTTACTCCTTTTTCATTTCTTATTGCAATAGTGAGATCTTCCAGTATGACTTAAATAGGTGTGGTGAAAGAAGATCACCTTGCTTTGTTCCAGATTGTAGGTGGAAATCATTTTTATGGCTGAAAGTCTTATTGTAGAATTTCTGTGCCACAATTTCTTGTGCTTCTAATACAATTTTTTAAATAATAAAGTCCCCCAATTCATTGAGAAACCTTATAGCACAAAACAATTTTCCTATGAGAGCAATGGAGAAAATAAACTATATGGTTAAGACACTGGGAAAAAATATGGTTATCTGTGGTCAGCTGAATGGAATGAGTTTTTATTTATTTATTTACTTATTTTTGAGATGGAGTTTTGCTCTTGTTGCCCAGGCTGGAGTGCGATGGCTCAATGTCAGCTCACCACAACCTCTGCCTCCCAGGTTCGAGTGATTCTTCTGTCTCAGCCTCCCAAGTAGCTGGGATTGCAGGCATGCACCAACAAGCCCAGCTAATTTTGTATTTGTAGTAGAGACAGGGTTTCTCCCTGTTGGTCAGGCTGGTTTCGAACTTGTGGCCTCAGGTGATCTGCTCACCTCGGCCTCCCAAAGTACTGGGAATACAGGCATGAGCCACCACGTGCAGCCGAGTTGCTTCTTAATATTCTACTGTTATTATATTTTATTTGTAAAATATATTTATTCCTACTTTATTTTTAATACTTTCTGTTAAACAAGTGGTGACAATGATTTTCCCACATGACAAGCATTTATTCTTATATTTAAAAAATGAATCTTAAAAGTTAGAGAGGTATTTTGTTGGCATTATTGTTAAATAATGTTTGTTTCTGATCATTGAAATAACATATTTTATACTCTGTTTTGTTCTATCAAATCAGCTACTTTAGGAACGTATATAAATATAAAAACATAAAAAGTTATAATAAATATTTTCTGTTTCATCTCCCTAATGGTAATTCAGTGTTTAACAATCTAGTGTATTTTAAAAAATATTTTATATAAATACACACATCTATACACACATACTTTTATACAATTGAAACTATAATTGTTCTTATATATTTTATATATTTAATATTTAGGAATTTTCTACAACTTTGCTTCTGAAGAAAGGTAATTTTTAATGACTTCCCAATATTTTATCATGGGAATATACTAGAGCCACTTGCTCTTTTTCATTATTGCATATTTGTTTTTTCTCAAAAAAGTACAATGTAGCAAGTGGCCTTGAGAAAACTGCATATCCACATGTAATAAGAATAAAGTTGGATCATTAACGTTACATTATACACAAAAATCAACTCAAAATGCATTAAAGACTTAAACGTAAGTCCTGAACCATAAAATTCTAGAAAAAAAACATAGGAGAAAACTCCTTGACATTGGCCTTAGCAATTATTTTTTGAATATGACACTAAAAGCACAAGCAACAAAAGCAAAAATAAACAAATGGAACTACATCAAAATAAAAAGCTTCTCTATGGCAATGGAAAAATCAATAAAATGAAAGGGCAACCTATGGGTTAGGAGAAAATATTTGCAAACCATACATCTGATAAGGGATTAATATCCAAAATATACAAGGAACTCACACAACTCAATAGCAAAAAAATCAAATAATTCAATTAAAAATGGGCGAAGAACTTGAACAGATGTTTTTCAAAGAAAGACATATGAATGATCAACAGATATCTGAAAAGGTGCTCAAAATTATTAATTACTAAGAAAATGCAAATCAAAACCACATTGAGCTATCACCTCATACCTATTAGAAAGGCTGTTACGAAAAAGAGAAGAGATAACATCTTGGCAAGGGTATGGAAAAAAGAGAACTCTTGTACACTGTGGGTGATAATATAAAATGGTACCGCCATTATGGAAAACAGTGTGGTGGTTCCCAAAAAAAAATTAAAGAGAACTACCTTATAATGCAAAAACCCCTCTTTTGGATATATCTCCAAAGAAAATGAAGTCAGTATCTGAAAGAGATGCCTGTGCTGCCACACTCATTGCAGCATTACTCATTATAGCCAAGATATGGAAACAACCTGTGTTAATCAACAGATGAATTGAAAAAGAAATTGTGTTTATGTATATCATATATATATAATAATAATACACAAATATATTCACTCTTGAAAAAGGTGTTTGTGACAACGTGAATGAACCTGGAGGATATGATGCTAAGTGAAATAAACCAGATACAGAAAAAAAAAATAGTGCATTATTTCACTTGTATGTGGAATCTAAAAAAGCCAAACACATAGAAATCGGAAGTAGAATGGTGGTTACCACAGTCTGGGTGTGGGGGAAATGGGAAGATGTTGGTCAAAGTGTACGAAGTTTCAGTTACCTAGGATGTATAAGCCAAGAGATATAATGTACAAGATGATGATCACAGTTAATAGTATTGCATTGTATACTGAAAATTAGCGATGATCACAGTTAATAGTATTGCACTGTATACTGAAAATTAGCTACAAAAGTAGAATTCAGGTCTTCTCACCACAGAAAACGGTAACTGTGGGGCTATGGATATGTTAACTTGCTTAACTGAGGTAATCATTTTACTATGTATGTGTATATCAAAACATCCTATTGTACACCTTAAATATGTAAGATTTTTATTTAAAACAGTAATTTAAAAACTCTAAATATCTCTATGTGCTTCATGTCAAAATTTTCAATTTCTTATATGGCTTTGTAGAGATAAAAATATAGAATCCAAGTGTATAAACATTTTCAAAACTCTGCGTAGATTTTAACAAATTATTTTCTATTTAGAAGGGTTAGATCAATCTGTATTTCATATGAAACTAGTACATAAGGTACTTTGTTAAATCTAATTCAAAATTAAGTAGCATCACTAAAAAGAAGGGTAAAAGTATCTTTGCCAATCTAATAGTCAGGAATGGTATTTTATTTTGATTTACATCTTAGATCTAAGTGAATCTTGTTGAGGTTTGTATGTTTTACTTTTTTTCTAGCATGGGTTTAGAGCTTTCCTTTTCCACTTTTAGAAGGTCTTTTTTAAAGAGATGAAGTATTTATCTTAGAATGAGTATGCACATTTTACCCATCTTCTCACTTGCCTTTTACATTTATGGTCATTTATCAGGAAGCAGTTAATTAGTGTAAATTGACCCTTTCCTCTGCACATCTTCTACATCATTCATTGCTTTTAAGTTTAGTATGCTTTTTACCCAGTTAGAGATCATTTGTGTTTTCATCTTTTAAAAATAGCCTTATTTGTAAACTTCAACCAGAAGTTTGTTATAAGGTGAAGATTTAAATTCTTTTTTAAGATACATGCTTAACCTAGTATTTGAACAGTATCTATGGAAGAATTCTGTCAAATTATACGTGTGTGTGTATGATATGGTTTGACTGTGTCCCCATTCAAATCTTATCTTGAATTGTAGTTCCCATAATCCCCACATTTGTGGGAGAAACGCTGTGGGAGGTAATTGAATCATGGGAGTGGTTACCCTCATGCTGTTCTCGTGATAGTGAGTAAGTTCTCATGAGATCTAGTGGTTTTATAAGGGGCTTTTTCTCCTTTGGCTCATATATCTCCTTGATGTCGCCATGTGAGGAAGGACATGTTTGCTTCCCCTTCTGCCATAATTGTAAGTTTCCTGAGGCCTTCCCCACCATGCTGAACTGTGAGTCAAGTAAACCTCTTTCCTTTATAAGTTACCCAAACTTGGGTATGTCCTTAAAACAGTGTGAGAATGGACTAATACAGTATATATGTGCAAGCACGTGCATATTTTCATTTTTTCCATTCCATTAATTTGCCTGTTGGTTTTCATACTGCCAACATATTATTATAATCTCATTAAATATTATATTTTAATACCTTATAGGTCAAGATTCCTATTACCATTCTTCTTTTGATACATTTTCACATTCTTACCTATTTTTCACATAGACAAAATTTAATAATCATTTAGTCATATTCTAAGATGTGTCTTATTGATATTTTAATTAGAAATACATATTTTAAATCTTAGTAATAGTTCACTTTTTGTATTTTTTTCATTAATCTATTTTATCATTCATGGAACACATTTTATCAAGTATCATCCAAGTAGTAGGCATGGAGAACACATCGGTTAACAATACTCTTGCAGTCTACTGGGCTGAATCTTTCAGTTTATTCAAGCTTTTAGTAATATTCTGAATGGTAATTTATAATTTATTCTTATAGGTATTTCACACTGTATAATAAGATCATCTTATACTTTACAGTGTAAGCTATAATGTATGTGATAGTAATTGTGAGCTATTGTTTTCACTGCATTTTACACAGTAATTACTATTTTCAACTTTTTTCCTTATTTTCTTTTTTGGCATGTGAACTATATGATAGGATTCATTTGCTTTAATCTCATTTGGTAGTTTGGAAGATGTTTATTTTCTATTTGTCATCTTTTCAAAAATGTACAATTATCTTTGCCTGGAAATAGGAATTTTGCCACATTTTAATTTCTTCCATTTATTGTGTTCCTGGCCACTCATGTATTTTTGTGCTCTTTCTCTGAATATTTACATTGTTAATAATTTATTTGTATTTGGTAGAACATATTGTCTTGGCTGCAGCATGGTTTATTTCTTTACCCATTCTTGAACTAGGCAAGAAATATTTAGACCGTTTGTTAACAAATTAAACTTGTGACATTTTGGAACGATTTTTTTTAAAATAATAATTATTTTTTCTTTATCTCACTGTTTTAGGTGATTTTAATAGAAAGATAAACATTTTCTACATTCCAAAATGTTGCAAATATTTGTGGGTTGAGGCTGAATGTGACTCTGTGTTACTTATTGCTTTCATTTTCTGAATTTCATAGGTAAAGCAGAATTTTTACATTCAAAGAATACAAAGCCCAAGAGAACTGTCATATAGGGATCTAGTCCCATTGAAAGAAACAGATTCTAGGAACTCAGGAGAGTGTAGCCATGTCTCAAAGGGGTGAGTGGATAGTGTTTTGTTTTCTTTATTGTTGTTATTGTTATTAATTTTTTTACTTCCATAGATTATTGGGGAATGGGTGGTGTTTGTTTACATGAGTAAGTTCTTTGGTGGTGATGTGTGATATTTTGGTGCATCCATCACCTGAGCAGTATACACTGCACCCAATTTGTGGCCTTTTGTCCCTCACTCTGTTCTTGCCCTTTCCCCCTGAGTCCCCAAAGTCCATTGTGTCTTTATTACGCCTTTGCATCCTCATAGCTTAGTTCCCACATATGAATGAGAACATTCAATGTCCGGTTTTCCATTCCTGAGTTACTTCACTTAGAATAATAGTCTCCAGTATCATCGAGGTCACTGTGAATACCATTAATTCATTCCTTCTTATGACTGAGTAGTATTCCATCATATATACATACCATAGTTTCTTAATCCACGTGTTGATTGATGGGCATTTGGGTTGGCTCCACACTTTTGCAACTCCAAATTGTGCTGCTATAAACATGTGTGTGCAAGTATCTTTTTTCATATAATGAGTTCTTTTCCTCAGAGTAGATACCCTGTAGTGGGATTGCTGGATCAAAGAGTAGTCCTACTTTTAGTTCTTTAAGGAATCTCCACACTGTTCTCCATAGTGATTGTACTGGTTCACGTTCCCACCAGCAGTGTAGAAGTGTTTTCTTTTCACTGTATCCATGCCAACATGTATTATTTTTGATTATGGCCATTCTTGCAGGAGTAAGGTGGTATTGCACTGTGGTTTTGATTTGCATTTCCTTGATCATTAGTTGTGTTGAGCATTTTTGCATATGTTTGTCGGATATTTGTATATCCTCTTTTGAGAACTGTCTATTCATGACCTTAGCCCACTTTTTGATGGGATTGTTTGTTTTTCTCTTGCTAATTTGAGTTCATTGTAGATTCTGAATATTAGTCCTTTGTCAGATGTATAGATTGTGAAGATTTTCTCCCACTCCCTGCGCTATTTACTCTGCTGACTTTCTTTTGCCATACAAAAGCTCTTTAGTTTAATTAAGCCCCAGCATTTGCTTTTGGGTTCCTGGTCATGAAATCCTTGTCCAAGTCAATGTCTAGAAGGGTTTTTTTCAATGTTGTCTTCTAGAATTGTTTTTTAATTTTTATTTATTTATTTTTCTCAGATGGAGTCTCAGTGGTGCCATCTTGGCTCAGTGCAACCTCTGCCACCTGGGCTCAAGTGATTCATCTTCCTTAGCCTCCCAAGGGAGTACAGTAGTCCCTGTACTCCCTGGGACTACAGGCACCTGCCACCACACCCAGCTAATTTTTTTTGTATTTTTAGCGTAGATGGAGTTTCACCATGTTGGCCAGGCTGGTCTCAAACTCCCGAACTCAAGTGGCCTACCCACCTCAGCCTCCCAAAATGCTGGGATTACAAGCATGAGCCACCACACCCGGCATTGTCTTCCAGAATTTTTACAGTTTCAGGTCTTAGATTTAAGTCCTTGATCCATCTTAAGTTGATTTTTGTATAAGGTGAGAGATGAGGATCCAGTTTCATTCTCCTACATGTAGCTTGCCAATTATCCCAGCACCATTTGTTGAATAGGGTGTCCTTTCCCCATTTTCTGTTTTTGTTTGCTTTGTTAAAGATCAGTTGGCTGTAAGTAATTAGGGATTATTTCTGGGTTCTCTATTCTGTTCCATTGATCTATTTGCCTATTTTTATGCCAGTACCATGATGTTTTGGTGACCATGGCCTTATAGTATAGTTTGAAATCAGGTAATGTAATGCCTCCAGATTTGTTCTTTTTGCTTGGTCTTGCTTTGGCTATGAGGGCTCTTTTTTGGTTTCACACAAACTTTAGGATTGTTTTCTCTAAGTCTGTGAAGAATGATGGTGGCATTTTAATGAGAATTGCATTGAATTTGTAGACTGCTTTTGGCAGTATGGTCATTTTCACAATATTGATTCTATCTATCCATAAGCATGGGATATGTTTCCATTTGTTTGTGTCATCTATGATTTCTTTCAGCAGTGTTTTGTCATTTTCCTTGTAGAGGTCTTTCACCTCCTTGGTTGGGTATATTCGTAAGTATTTTATTTTTTTACAGCTATTGTAAAAGGGGTTGAGTTCTTGATTTAATGCTCTGCTTGGTCATTGTTGGTGTACAGAAGAACTACTGATTTGTGTACATTGATTTTGTATCCAGAAACTTTGCTGAATTGTTTTATCAGTTTTAGGAGCTTTCTGGAGGAGTCCTTAGAGGTTTGTAGGTAAACAATCATATCATCAACAAACAGTGACAATGTGACTTCTGCTATACCAATTTAGATGCCCTTTATGTATTTCTCTTGTCTGATTTCTCTGGCTAGGACTTCCAGTACTATGTTGAAGAGGAGTGGTGAGAGTGGGCATCCTTGTCTTGTTCCAGTTCTCAGAGGGAATGCTTTCAACTTTTCTCCATTCAGTGTTATGTTGGCTGTGAGTTTGTTATAGATGGCTTTTATTACATTGAAGTATGTCCCTTGTATGCTGATTTTGCTGAGAGTTTTCATCATAAAGGGATGCTGGATTTTGTCAAACACTTTTTCTGCATATATTGAGAAGATCATGTGACTTTTTGTTTTTGATTCTGTTTATGTGTTGTATCACATTTATTGACTTGCATGTGTTAAACCATCCCTACATCCCTGATATGAAACCCACTTGATCATGATGGATTATCTTTTTGGATATGTTGTTGGATTTGGTTAGCTAGTATTTTGTTAAGGATTTTAGAATCTATGTTCATCAGGGATATTGGTCTGTAGTTTTCTTTTTTGGTTATGTCCTTTCCTGGTTTTGGTATTAGGGTGATACTGGCTTCATAGAATGATTTAGGGAGGGTTCCCTCTTTCTCTATCTTGTAGAATAGTGTCAATAGGATTGGTACCAATTCTTCTTTGAATGTCTGGTAGAATTCTGCTGTGAATCCATCTGGTCCTGGACTTTTTTTTGTTAGTAATTTTTAAATTACCATTTCAATATCATTGCTTGTTATTTGTCTGTTCAGAGTATCTAATTCTTCCTGATTTAAGCTAGGAAGGTTGTATATTTCCAGGAATTTATATATCTCTTCTAGGTTTTCTAGTTTATGTGTGTAAAGGTGTTCATAGTAGCCTTGAATGATCTTTTGTATTTCAGTGGCGTCCAGTTGTAATATCTCCTGTTTCATTTCTTAGTGAGGTTATTTGGATTTTCTCTCTTCTTTTCTTTGTTAATCTTGCTAATGGTCTATCAATTTTATTTATCCTTTCAACAAACCAGCTTTCTGTTTCGTTTATCTTTTTAATTTGTTGTTGTGTTGTTGTTTCAATTTCATTTAGTTTTGCTCTGATCCTGGTTATTTCCTTTCTTCTGCTGAGTTTGGGTTTGGTTTGTTCTTTCTCTGCTTCCTTGAGGTGTGATCTTACATTGTCTGTGCTCTTTCAGGCTTTTTGATGTAGGCATTTAGGGCTATGAACTTTCCTCTTAGCACCACTTCTGCTGTATCCCAGAGGTTTTGATAGGTTGTGTCACTATTGTCATTCAGCTAGAAGAATTGTTAAATTTCCCTCTTGATTTCATTTTTGAACCAGTGGTCATTCAGGAGCAGGTTATTTAACTTCCATGTATTTGTATGGTTTTGGAGGTTCTTTTTGAAATTGACTTCCAGTTTTATTCCACTGTGGTCTGAGAGAGTGCTGGATGTATTTTCCGTTTTCTTTAATTTATTGAGGCTCATTTTGTGGCCTATCATATCATCTATCTTGGAGAAAGTTCCATGTGCTGTTGAATAGAATGTATATTCTGCAGTGTTGGGTAGAATATTCTGTACATATCTGTTAAGTCCATTTGTCCCAGGGTATAGTTTAAATCCACTGGTTTTTGTTGACTTTCTGTCTTGATGACCTGTCCAGTGCTGTTAGGGGAATATTGAAGTTCCCAACTATTATTGTGTTACTGTCTATTTCATTTCTTAGGTCTATTAGTAATTGTTTTATAAATTTGAGAGCTCCAGTGTTAGGTGCATATATATTTAGGATTGTGATATTTTCCTGCTGGACAAGGTCTTTTATCATTATATAATAACCCTGTTTGTCTTTTTTAACTGCTGTTGCTTTAAGGTTTGTTTCGTCTGATACAAGAATAGCTATCCCTGCTCACTTTTGGTGTTCATTTGCATAGAATGCCTTTTTCCATCCCTTTACCTTAAGTTTATGTGAGTCCTTATTTGTTAGGTATGTCTCCTGAAGTCAGCAGATAGTTTGTTGGTGAATTCTTATCCATTCTGCAATTTTGTATCTTTTAAGTGAAGAATTTAGACCATTTACATACAGTGTTAGTATTGAGATATGAGATACCATACCATTTATTATGCTATTTGTTGCCTGTATACCTTGTTTTGTTTTTTTTTAATTGTATTTTTTATTTTGTAGGTCCTGTGAGATTTATGCTTTAAAAAAGTTCTGTTTTGATGTGCTTCCAGGATTTGTTCCAAGATTTAGAGCTCCTTTTAGCAGTTCTTTTAGTGGTGGCTTGGTAGCAGTGAATTATCCAGTGTTTGTCTGAAAAAGACTGTATCTTTTCTTCAGTTATGAAGCTTAGTTTCACTGGGTACAAAATTCTTGGCTGACAATTGTTTTGTTTGAGGAGGCTGAAGATAAGGCCCCAATCCCTTCTAGCTTATAGGGTTTCTGCTGAGAAATCTGCTGTTAATCTGATAGGTTTTTCTTTGTAGGTTACCTGGTGTTTTTGCCTCAAAGGTCTTAAGATTCCTTCTTTCATCTTAACTTTAGATAACCTGATGACAGTGTTCCTAGGTGATGATCTTTTTGCGATGAATTTCACAGATGTTCTTTGAGCTTCTTGCATTTAGATTTCTATTTCTCTAGCAAGACTGGGGAAGTTTTCCTTGATTATTCCCCCAAATACATTTTCCAAACTTTTAGATTTTTCTTCTTCCTCAGGAATGCTGGTAATTCTTAGGTTTGGTCTTTAACCTAATCCCAGACTACTTGGAGGCTTTGTTCACATTTTCTTACTCTTTTTTCTTTGTCTTTGTTGGATTGGTTTAATTAGAACACCTTGTTTTTGAGCACTGAAGTTCTTTCCTTCCGCTGGCTCAATTCTATTGCTGAGGCTTTGCAGAGAATTTTGCATTTCTATAAGTGTGTCTATTGTTTCCTGAAATTTCTATTGTTCTTTATGCTATCTATTTCATGGAATATTTCTCCCTTCACTTCTTATATCATCTTTTTCATTTATTTACATTGGACTTTGCCTTTTTTTGGTGCCTCTCTGATTAGTTTAATAACTACCCTTTTGAATTCTTTTTCACGTAGATCAGGGATTTCATCTTGGTTTGGATCCATTGCTGGAGAGCTATTATGAAACAAGTAGAACCTTGTTTTTTCGTATTACCAGAGGTTGTTCTCTGCTTCCTTCTCATTTGGGTAGCCTGTGTCAGAGGGAAGTTCTAATGCTTAAGACTATTGTTCAGTTCCTTTTGTCCCACAGGGTATTTCCCTGATGTAGTACTTTCCCCCTTTTCCTAGGAATGTGGCTTCCTAAGAGCCAAGCTCTTGTTGTCTTGTTGTCTCTCTTCTGGATCTAGCTACCCAGCAAGACTACCAGACTCTGGGCTGGTGCTGGGGGTTGTCTGCAGAGTCCTGTGCTGTGAACCATCTGTGGACCTCTCAGCCATGGATACCAGCACTTGCTCCTGTGGTGGTCGCAGGGGGTAAAATGGACTCTGTGAGGATCCTTAGCTTTCGTTGACTAATGTACTATGTTTGTGTTGGTTGGCCTCCTGCTGGTAGGTGGCGCTTTCAAGACAGCATCAGTTATGGTAGTATGGTGAGGAACAGGTGGTGGGCAGGACCCTAGAATGTCCAAGAATATATGTTCTTTTACTTCAGTTACCAGGGTGGGTAGGGAAGGACCATTAAATGGGGGCAGGGCTGGGTATGCCTGAGCTCAAACTCTACTTGGGCAAGCCTTACTGTGGCTGCTGTGGGGATTGGGGGTGATTTCCAGGTCAATGAAGTTACATTCCTGGGAAGATTATGGCTGCCTTTGCTGTGTGTTGCAGATTGTTAGGGAAGTGGGGGAAAGCCAGCAGTCACAGGACTCTTATGCACCCATGCAACCCGAAGGGTTTGTCTCACTCCCACTGTGTCCCCGCCAACAACACTAAGTCTGTTTCGAGGCAGTGGGCGAGCAGGCCTGAGAACTTGCCCCAGGCTACCTGCCTCCCAGCTGTGAAAATAAATAGGGCTTTCCTTCTTTTCCCACTGGTGGAGTCTGTACACTGGATTAATGCCCTCCCCCAGGTTCTGGCCGGGAGACTTCTTGATCAGTTCAAATTGTTAAAATGTTCAGCTGGAGGTTTCCTTCTCCCTTGGCCTTTTCCCAGTGTTTCCATCAGCTCTCCTCAAGGACCCCTGTGAGGTGAGGCAGAAATGGCTTGGTAGGGGACCCACCGAGCATACAGGGATTTTTCTGCTGCTTCTTCTACCCCTGTATTTCGCTTGGTTCTCTAAACTGACTCAACTCCAGGTAAGGTCAGAATCTTCTCTTGTAATCTAGACCTTCAGGTTCCCTGTGGAGGATGTGTGTTTGGGGGTGAACGATCTCCCTTTCCCACCTCCACAGTTTGGACACTCATAGTATTTGGAGTGTCTTCCAGGTCCTGTAGGAGCAATCTGCTTCCTTCAGAGGGTCTGTGGGTTCTCTTGGATTTCCTAATGTATTCCTGCAGTCATTCTGGAGCAAAAGTTCATGATGCAAGCCTCCACATGCTGTTCTATCCAGCTGAGTGAGAGCTGCAATCTAGTCCTGTCTCCCGTCTTCCATGATCCCCAGAAGTTCTAGTGTTTTGTTTTCTATATTGGCGTGAGCGCTATAAGCATAAAGAGTTTATATATTTCCCCATGCTTAATCTATTTTATGACACAATAAGATGTAATCTGACAATAGGGTTTTCTGTTTTTTTTTTTTTTACCCCCTATTAAAATGGATCTTGCATTCTTCTAATTTGGGAAATATGGTACTAAGAGTTCTGAGGAGGACAGTTTGAAAACCACTAATCTAGTTTGTCTTTTTTTAGTGGTAAATGGGACATTTTTAAAATCACACCACCAGATTCTCTATATCCTAAAAATAGAGCCACGGCACAGTGCTTTACTTTGAGAAATTCCATCTCCATGACTGTATGAACCTCTGTATACTCTGTCTTTCCAATCCCTGTTTTCTGGTCTTTGTGGGATCCCAATGGCTGTAGAAATGTGCATGTGTGTGAGAATGAAAAGGAAGAATCAAAAAATGAAGAAGCACAGAAGCAGTGGTGAGATTACTTTCAGTTTCCTAATTAATGCATATAGTTGGGTAAATGGGTCAAGAGACAAAAAAAGTAAACAACAAACAACAACTTTCCTCCTAGCTCTTCTAGTCAATTAAGATTTCCCTCTTTTATGTAGTAGCACTTAATTAGTACTCTTATACACACATTTTTCAAACTTGTTTTATTGATAAAATAGTTTTATATGGCTGTGTGAGAGAGAGAGATAACATTCACATACATTAATGCAAGTGTATAAATAGGTTTTATTTTCATACAGATGTATACATGCATACACACATGTATTTTATACTAAATAGGTATATACTTCTAAATGGAAATTTTTTAAATTTGTTGATACATATATACTTTATATTGGCATCTGCCAGTAAAGTGAGGTTAAACTCTAATTCAATTAAGAAATGAAGTTGCTTAATGCAAATTTTTTCAATGAAGTGTGGACATAAACTCTGAGGTTTGTGAGTTTGATAAAAACATAAATCTTAAGAAGGTGACATATTCCACTGGTCTGAAATCTGTTGAGAAAAATGAGATGGAGACATGAATAACAAAGGATAAAAGATACAGTTAGAAAATAATATATTCTATAAAATTCTAGAAGCATATAAAAATATTCCAAATACAATAATATCTCCCTTACTATAAAATTGTTTTCTAAACTCCTTGTCTTTCAAGTTTTATTTTAGGCATTTTGTTTTGTTGTTTTTTTTTTCTTTTAAAAATAGAAATACAAAAATTAATATAATGGGAATCTACAAGAAAATAAAAATTAATTTAACAATGGGCAATTAATGAGCACCCATGGAAGTTGATTGCAAAAATATTAAAAAGATATGGTGTCAGCATTAAAAAATCTTACAAGTTACCTGGGGAAACAAACACATATATGAAGGAGTCAAATAACTTTATAAATATGGCCTCTTGATCACTTAGCTGAAACAGATTTTTTTAGGGGGCAGGGGGTGAACTGTAGAGGACTTTTGCTCTGTTAAATCTCTAGCTTTTATCAGTCTGTACTGAATATTTACACCAAAATAACAGATACAGGAATCCCCTTTCATGCTTCTTTCTCATTTTCTTTTTTCACTGAGTCTGGCTTTAATCTAAAATTTCCTTTCTAGCTATTGCCATCATTTTTCTCCCTGAAGTTGCTCCAGCCTCTCTTTTCTTATCAGGTTCACATATGTCAGTCTTCACCTCCCACTGCATTTCTTCCCCTCTAAACTGACATTTTACATTTGGCTCTTTGTTTTGCATGTGCTTTCTAATTAGACATTTTCTTTTATTTTCTTTAAAATGCATTTTTATTGACATTTACTTATAGCCAATCTACTCCTGAAAAAGTGTTTTTAATAGCTTTATTGAATTATAATTGATATAAAAGAACTGCACATATTTAGAGTTATATAATTTAATGAGTTTGGGTATATGCCTACACCCATGAAACCATCGTCTGAGCTCCAGTCTCATTCATCAAAATATCAAATCTCTCCTTTTTGTTGCTGAAAGGGTGTCAAACAGAATTGTAGTTTTTTTTTTTCTTCTACCCACAAACTGTAGACTTCCTCATATTCTTTATTTGCTCTGTTGCCCAGGCTGGAGTTCAGTGGTGTGACCACTGTTTCCTTCTCCCTCACCCTCCCAGGCTCAATTGATTCTCCTGCTTCAGCCTCCTGAGTAGCTGGGACTATAGGTGTATACCACTATGCCTGGCTAATTTGTGTGTGTGTGTGTGTGTGTGTGTGTGTGTGTATATATATATACACAGACACATACATATATACACACACACACATACACACACATATACATATATAGTAGAGACACTGTCTCCCTATGTTGCCCAGGCTGGTTTTGAACTCCTGGGCTCAACTGATCCTCCAACCTCAGCCTCCCAAAGTGCTGGGATTACTGGAGTGAGCTACTACACCAGGCCCCTCCTCATATTCTTGATCATGACTCAATTCTAAGATTCCTTGTTTTTTTCTAACTCTATTTTATCTCGAATCCAAATTTAGCCCTCATGGCTCTATGATAAAGGAACTTCAAACTGGACCACTTGTCACTTCTGCAATTAGTGCTAGCTTTGTCAGTTAACCGTTACCAAGTTACTTGAATCACTTTAATTTCTTAATGGTCTCCAGTTTTCTACATTTTTTCCTCTACAGTCTATTTTCTTACATCTTTCCTTCTCAGCCAGAAGCATATTCATTATAAACACAGGTAATTATATCACTCCTCTGGTCTAGCACTCTAAACGTGGCCTGCCTGACTCATTTAAAATAAAGATCAGAATCCTTGCTAAGCCCTACAGGGACCTACATGATCTGGCCCCAAAAATCCCTCTGCTCTCCCTCTTTCTACTCATCCCCCTCCTTCCATGCACTAGACTGCCTTCTTTCAGTTTCTCAAACACTAGAGGCCATTCTTACCTCAGAGCCTTAACATTAGCTCTTCTCCTGTCTGGAAAACTCTACCAATGGCCTTTACATCATTTAGGCCTCATCGATAGTAAGCTTCCCAGAGATGCCTTCCCTGCACACACTTTTTCCAGTAGCACTTCTCGGCATGTTCTATCCCCTTACTCAACTTAGCTATCATCATAGTATTTATATCATTTATTTATTTGCATATTTTATCTCTCCTCCTCCTGCTAGAGGGCTTTCCCCATTAGATAGAGACTACTTAGATCATGTTTGCTTTTCCTTTGACAAGAATAAGGCTGATACATGGCAGATGGTCAAAGTATTGTTGAATGAATAATTGTTGCTTCTATGGTATTATCAGTGGAATAAAGAATATTATTTATGGAATTTAAAATACTTATAGAATTCTATATGTATAGAATATGCTAGTATTTACTTTTCATATGTATAAAATATTTCATGTATCTTTCTATATTTCTCAATATAATTTCATAATTGTAATAGATGATATTTAATATCTACCTTTCATTTACATTTTTTCTTTTTTTTATTATACTTTAAGTTCTAGTGCACATGTGCACAACGTGCAGGTTTGTTACATAGGTATACATGTGCCATGTTGGTTCGCTGTACCCATAAACTTGCCATTTACATTAGGTATTTCTCCTAATGCTCTCCCTCCTCCAGCCCCACCCCCGCCAACAGGCTCCGGTGTATGATGTTCCCCATACTGTATCCATGTGTTCTCATTGTTTAACTCCCACTTATGAGTGAGAATATGTGGTGTTTGATTTTCTGTCCTTGTGATAGTTTGCTGAGAATGACGGTTTTCAACTTCATCCATGTCCCTGCAAAGGACATGAACTCATCCTTTTTTATGGGTACAGAGTATTCCATGGTGTATATGTGCCACATTTTCTTAATCCAGTCTATCATTGATGGACATTTGGGTTGATTCCAAGTCTTTGCTATTGTGAATAGTGCCACAATAAACATATGTGTGCATGTGTCTTTACTGTAGCATGATCTATAATCCTTTGGGTGTATACTCAGTAATGGGATTGCTGGGTCAAATGGTATTTCTAGTTCTAGATCCTTGAGGAATCGCCACATTGTCTTCCACAATGGTTGAACTAATTTACACTCCCACCAACAGTGTAAAAGTGTTCCTATTTTTCCACATACTCTCTAGCATCTCTTGTTTCCTGACTTTTTTAATGTTCGCCATTCTAACTGGCGTGAGATGGTATCTCATTGTGGTTTTGATTTGCATTTCTCTGATGACCAGTGATGAGTATTTTTATAAATGTCTTCTTTTGAGAAGTGTCTATACATATCCTTTGCCCACTTTTTGATGGGGTTGTTTGTTTTCTTCCTGTAAATTTGTTTAAGCTCCTTGCAGATTCTGGATATTAGCCCTCTGTCAGATGGGTAGATTGTAAAAATTTTCTCCCATTCTGTAGATTGCCTGTTCACTCTGATGATAGTTTCTTTCGCTGTGCAGAAGCTCTTTAGTTTAATTAGATCCCATTTGTCTATCTTGACTTTTGTTGCAATTGCTTTTGGTGTTTTAGTCATGAAGTCTTTGCCCATGCGTATGTCCTGAATGGTATTGCTTAGGTTTTCTTCTAGGGTTTTTATGGTTTTAGGTCTTACATTTATGTCTTTAATCCATCTTGAGTTAATTTTTGTATAAGGAGTTAATGTTTGGTATCAATTTTAATATTTGATATTTAATATCAATGTTTCATTTACATTTTTTCTTAAGTATTTAATAATGATATTGGTAACATTATGGAAGGGAGATATATCTTTAAATGCTCATTTTAATCCATGCTGTTCCTAAGTCTTATATACATGACCCACATTACCAAATTTTCTTAATTTTATTTCTATTAATAGAGTATCTTTAATATTCTACATATATGTGCAGCAGCTTTATTTTCAAATTTTCTTAATTTTATTTTTATTAATAAAATATCTTTAATATTCTCTTTTTTCTCTATATATTTGTAAACGAATATGTCTCTTCCAAATTTTATATCAAAAATTTATATCTTTTTGATTGCATAGATTAAAAGTATCAAAACGAAATAAGCATCATCTGAAATGTTGTTCAGTTTCAAAATAACTGAACATCAGGTGAATGTCTTGAATATTTTCTGTTCGTGTGTCTTCTTTACTGCTTTCTTTTCTATTCAATGAATATTCTCTAGTGTAGTATTTTAATTCCTTTAATAATTGTATTTTTTGAATTATTTTCTTAGTGGTTGCTCTAGGGTTTACAATAATAATCTTAACTTATCTAAACGTACCTCAGCACCATACTAACATAATCTAGTGACACATAGAAACTTTACTTCTATATAGTTTCAATTGCTCATTATTTTTATGCTTTGTTATTAGTGATTAATAGAAAACCAAAGATGTTCAAAGTCCTTCAGATCTGGCAGTATTCTATTGCTAAACTCTATAGGATTTGTAGCTTTTGTCAGAACTTATTTTTTGGCTTTGTTATGGTGAGTCTACTTCCTATAGCATGATCCTTGCTTTCTGGTGTTTCAGCTGGATACCAGAAATGTTATTGAGGTTTTTAAAAGATACCTACAACTTGGCAGGGCCAAAACTCCTACATTCTCTACTGCTGTTCTTCCTCTAGATCTGTTATTCTTCTTTTTTAAAACTTACTGTCTATTGATTTTTGTAGAGATGGGGCCTTACTGTGTTGCCAAGGCTGGCCTTGAACTCCTAGCCATTTTCAAATGATCCTGCCACGAGGGCCTCCCAAAGTGCTGGGGTGAGCCATCATGCCTGGCTAAGAGGCGTTATTCTTTTGGCTCTATTCCACTGTCAACTATTTAGCAGCTCGAGGTGAACTCATCCTGTGCATGCATAACACATTCCTCAGCAATGCACTCAAAAGTACCCTTACGTGAACTTGAAGTCCTTCTTGTGTTTCCTGTTTCTGAAGTGCTTCCCTACAGATGTCAACTGCTTCTGTTATTCTAAATGCTGATCTCTGCCTTTACAGCTCTATAGGAATACTGTGTTTGCTTAAATCTTGACTTACAATCAGGAAATTGTTCCCAATAATCATAGACTTTCACTGCCAATTTCTACCACGTGGAACAGTTTCCTAACATACAGATTTATGGCAAAGGACTTTTTGTTGTTGTTGTTGTTGTTTGTTTTTGTTTTTATTTTTGAGGCGGACTCTTGCTCTATCGCCCAGGCTGAAGTGCAGTGGCCTGATCTCGGCTCACTGCAACCTCCACCTCCCAGGTTCACGCCATTCTCCTGCCTCAGCCTCCCGAGTAGCTGGGACTACAGGCACCCACCACTATGCCCGGCTAATGTTTTGGTATTTTTAGTAGAGACAGGGTTTTACCATGTTAGCCAGGGTGGTCTTGATCTCCTGACCGTATAATCCGCCCACCTTGGCCTCCCAAAGTGCTGGGATTACAGGTGTGTGCCACCATGCGCGGCCGGCAAGGGACTTCTAAGAAATTTTTTTGCCTTAGCTTGTTGAAAGTCTGAAATTTTTCTATGTTTCTACATTTAATAATAAGTCTGGTGTTCAAATAATCTCATCAGAAATCTTCTTTCTTTGGCTTTGACTTCATTCTCAAGTAGGACATCAACCAGTATCTTCAGGCTTGTAAAAAACAGTTTATTATCTCTGTAGGGGCAAAAAATCCCCAATAGGTCCAGTTGAGGTCCCTGCATCTGTGGTTTTTGTCCTAGATTAGATTATACGAACATCTTAGAACCAACATTGGAGTCAGGAAAATTAATTGCTCTGAGTGGCCTAGTCGGGAACATGTTACCCAACTGAACTCAGGTGTGCCTGCTCAAGGCAGTAAAGCCAAACATGGACATTGGTATTGAAGTGACAGAAACCGAGACATTTATTGGAGAGCTCCAAGTAAGGACAGTTGGACAGATTATGTTTACGATCCAAACTTCCCTATGGCTTATAAAATAAGGGCTTTTGGCCAGGCTTGTCCCAGCACTTTGGGAGGCCGAGGCAGGTGGATCACGAGGTCAGGAGATCGAGACCATCCTGGCTAACATGGTGAAATCCCGTCTCTACTAAAAAAATGCAAAACATTAGCCGAGCATGGTTTCAGGCGCCTGTAGTCCCAGCTACTCGGAAGGCTGAGGCAGGAGAATGGCGTCAACCAGGGAGGCAGAGCTTGCAGTGAGCCGAGATCACACCACTGCACCTCTAGCCTGGGCGGCAGAGTGAGACTCCATCTCAAAAAATAAAAAAAAAATAAAAAAAATAAAAGAAAAGAAAAGGGCTTTTAAAGATTGAGAAGCAGAGGTTATAGGCTGTTATAAGTCAACATATAGAGGTTACACATTGTTTTGAGCTAAAATGTTGGGACATCTCAAAGCGAGGAACCACAGGTCCACAGGTTATAGGTGGATTTAGATTTTTTGATTTGAGATTGGTTATGGAAGTGAAGCTTCATCTAAAAATTTGGAATTAGCAGAAGCTAATGTTAGCTCTGGCTTGTGAGAGTGACTTATTTGGGCCCCCACAGGAAGTAATTTAGAACAAAGGCAAGTGGTCAGAGTTTATTCTTCAGTTCTCTCTTATCTGAGGTCTATGTGTCAGCACATAAAGACACAAACGTCCTTATCTGAGATATATGTTTGGTGGGGGTCTGAGTTTTTTGAAAAACAGCTCAGAGACATATGTTCAGATGTTATCTTTAGTTTTTATAGGGAATCATTCTTGTGAATCTATTATTTTTTGGCTATTATTTTAAGCTACTATTATCTTTTTGTTTATTTATTTTGTGGGGCTTGCTAGGTGTCTGGAATTTCCTTTGAAAAAATTCGAGATTTTTTTTTTTTTTTTAAATTTTTGTGTTTGGAAGGGGATAGCTAGCAGCCTCCTAAGAGGTGTTCCAGTTTCATTTCAGTGTCTACCATAATTGTGGATTAGGAGTGGTGCAAGCTCTCTGAATTTTGGGGGTTAAGAATGGGAAGAAAAGCTTTCCCAAAAAATTGGAATTATTACTTACATGAATAATGAATGGATCCCTGTAAAACAAAATCAACAGATGTGATCTATGTATAAGCTTATATTATTATTTAATACATAAACCAGGAGACTTTTGAGGGTGAAAGTTTTAACAAAAACTGTTTTTTGAGAGGCATTAGTCATCACAATAAATGAGTCTTAAGCTTATACTGACTTGTAAAACAGAAGAACTAGATGAAGCTGACATATAATACAAACTAAGTTCCAATTGAACATCAATAGTTCAGACCCATACATTCCAGGATAAAATAAAAGAGAAACTGATATAACAGGACTTAACGTGTTCCAAAGCCCACTGACTAGTTGAGCAGCTTGAGTAGTTTACAAATTCTCACCAATCTCTGCTAGATCTTGCTTATTAACTTTTTCCCTAAAACCACTCTATATGACTAACCCCAACCTTCAAATTCCCTGAAACCACTCTGTATGTCTAACCTCAACCTTCAAATTCCCTGAAACCACTCTATATGACTAACCACAACCTCAAATTCCTCTTTTGAGACACTTCTGAGACTCTGCCAAAACAGCGCTCTCCTATGTTCAACACATTTAATAAATTCAGCTTCATATGGTCAACAGCTTTCACTGATGGTCTCTATAAGGAGACTTCATAATGCTCAGGGAAGTACCTAAACTTTTAAAGTGTAAACATGGAGTTTGGTGTGGTTGAAGCTGAGTGAATAAGAAGGAGTATAGTGGAAAATAATGTGAGAAGATAAGAGGCACACACCATGAAGAACCTTATTGGCCATTTTAAGGATTGATGTTATTCTAAGTGAAAAGTGAGTCACTGAAAGATTTTGAGAAGAGAAATGATATACATTTACTTCATGTCAAAGGTCTTGCTCCAGCTATTGAGCTGGGAATAGAATATAGGAGGATAAAGGTAGAAGAAATTTGGCCAGTCAAGAAGCTATTGAAATAATCAAGGCAAGAGATAATGGCAGCTCGACTAATGTGACAGCAGTAGAGACAGTGAAAAAATATCAGACTTTGGGTATATTTTCTAAGTGTGGACCAATGGGATTTACTGATGAGCTAGATGTGGGGATAAGAGAAAAAGAAGAGTCAGGGATGATTCCAAAGTTTATGACTACAGCAACTAGAGGGTTAAAATTGCCACTTCCTTCTTGATAAAGACTGGCACATTACAGGCTTGTGAGAGAATTTGAGTAAATCAGTTTTGGACATTACTGTGGGAAGAATTGTGGTCTTCTCAAAATTCATATTGTGAACACTTAGCCCCCCACATAAATTATAAAGTTACGTGGATATAGGGCCTTGAAATAGATAATTAAGTTAAAATGAAGTGATTAGGATGGGCCCTAATCCAATGACTGGTGTCACAGATGAGGATATTAGGACACAGACACACAGAGAGAAGGCAGCGATCTATAAGCCAAAAAGAGAGGTCTCAGCAGAAACCAACCCTACTGATACCTAGATCTTCAATTTCTATTTTCCAGAATTGTGAGAAAAATGAATTTCTGTTGTTTAATCCACTCAGTTTGTGTTGCTTTATTATGGCAGCCCTTGCAAACTTGGGAGTCATTGTCATACAGAGGGTATTTAAGGATATTAAAACTGGGTGAGATTACAAAGAGAATGACTGCAGATAAAGAATAGAAGGAATCCAAGAAACAAGCCCCTGCAAAATTTCACTTTTAGAGGTTGGAGATAAGAACAAAAATGTCTCAACAAAAGAAACTGCGAAAGAGTGACCAGTCAGGAAATTAACAGATTGAGATATCTTGGAAACCAAGTCAAGAAATTGTTTTCTATACAAAGGAGTAATTAATTAATTGTTTTAAATGCCCCTGATTATGCAACAGGTTGAAGACTGTGAATTTTTAATTATATTCAGAAATGTGGAGATCATTGGTGACACCATCAAGGAACCTTTGATGAAATAGGAGAGGAAGTAAAAGTCTAATTAAAATAGGTTTAAAGTAGAGAATGAGAGATGTGGAATTGAGACTAATTTATCTTTTTGTTTTATTACGTGCCTAGCACAGAAGTCTCATTGAATCTATATATTAGATCTTTTAAAAATAAATGTTTTTATCTGATTTCCAAATCTGCAAAGCTGAAGCACAGAACCTTCATGGAAGTGATCTTTTAAAATATCTTGAGAAGTTCCCTGCTGAGTTTCTCAGAAACCTTTCAAAACGTTAGTCATGATATGCTTTTATAGAGAAATGTACTCGTAGAAAAGCATGCCTATCAATAGTGCAATATAAGAATGTGCTTCAAATTTTGTTTACTATAAAGAAGTAATAACTTCTTTAGAGAGCTATTTACTGTTTTTCATTTGATACTTTAATGGATTTCCTCAGAGCACAAATAAATTACATTAAATAATTTCAACTGAAGAATTGTTTATATAAATTGGATTTGCTAGTAAATCCTATTAATATGCCTTTTTATATCAAGACATAAAGGCATTGTTTTAGAGAAACAGACTTTCAAGAGAATGAAACCATTATCTAATGCCATATGGAACTTTTCTGTAACTTAGTAGCTTTAACTACATTAGGTTGTATCTGTTGGTTATTTAGGACATTTTAATACCAATCTGAACAGTGAAATTTTAGTTAATGCACTTTTCAGCTGATAACAAGTAGATATTCTGTGGTTTATTTTCAAACTTTTTTTCTTCAAAGTTATTAACTCATCGTTAAAAACATTTTTTAATTTTAAAATCAGCATAGTACACATATATATTTAGGAGGTACATAAATGATATTTTGATATATACAATGTACAGTGACCAAATCAGGGCAATACACATATCTAGCACCTAAAACAGTAATTGTTTCTTTGTGTTGGGAACATTCAATATCCTCTCTTCTAGCTATCTGAAAATATATAATAAATTGTTGTTAACTATAGTCAACCTCTAGCGCTATAGAACACTAGCACTTATTCCATCTATCTAATTGTAATTTTATATTCCTTGACAAATCTATCTCTAGCCTCTCCTCAGTCCCACTTTCTCAGTCTCTAGTAAACATTAGCCTACTGTCTACTTCTGTGAGAGCAACATTTTTAGCTTCTGCATATGAGTGAGAACATGTGGCTTTCTCACTTTCTGTTTCTAGCTTATTTCACTTAACATAATGATCTCTAGGTTCATCCATGTTGCTGTGCATTTCATTCTTGCCCAGGGCTGAACAACATTCTATTGTGCATATATGCCATATTGTCTTTATCCATTCATCTGTTGATGGACACAGGTTGATTTTGTATCTTAGCTATTGTGAATTGTGCTGTAACAAACATGGGAGTACAGATATCTCTTCAATACACTGATTTCCTTTTCTTTGGATATACACCCAGTAGTAGAATTGCTGGATCATTTGATAGTTCTAGTTGTAGTTTTTTGAGGAAATTCCATATCATTCTCCACAATGGCTGTACCAGTTTACATTCCCTCCAATAGTATATAAGAGTTCCTTTTTCTCCACATCTTCACCAGCATTTTTTTTTTCTTTTTGATAATAGCCATTTTAACTGACACGAGATGATATCTCATTGTGGTTTTGTTTGCATTTCCCTGAATGCAATGTTGTTAGGCATTTAAAAACTACATTTGTTGTCCATTTGAATGTATTCTTTTGAGAAATGTCTGTTCAGATTGTTTCTTCATTTTTAACTGAATTATTTGTGGATTTTTTTTTTTTTTTTTTTTTTTTTTTTTGCTGTTGAGTTGCTGGTGTTTCTTGTATATTCTGGATATTAATTCCTTGTTAGATGAAAAGTTTGTAAATATTTTCTCCCATCCTTATGTTGTCTTTTCATTCTGTTGATTATTTCTTTTTGGTGTGTAGAAACCTTTTAGTTTGATACAATTTCATTTGTCTATAAAATTAATGCTTAAGAGATGATTGCAAACTGAGGATGTTTCTAATATTTAAGAGCAAAAAGAGGCTATATGGTAGATGTTATTAATGTATCATCTCATTTATTCATACATTAAACATGTTTTCGTAGGTTCCTCTTTTGGGCCCTACATTATGATGGCTATTATAAATAAATAGGCTAAGCAAACAGGCATGGTCCCTACCTCACAGTCTGTGTAATCTAATGGAAGAGAAGACTAACAAATAATCAAACAATACATAACTAAAATTTGTGGTAAGCTCTACCATAGTGATGATATTAGGAGTATAATTTCTAAGGTCAAATAATAAAAATGTAATTGCTACTTGGGAAACATTTTATGAAAGAAACTATAAAAGGACGTTAGTGGTCTGTAGAATGTAAAGGAAAATACTTTAGATGGCATGATCAAGAAAAATCAGAGATGATAATTAATTTGAGATATGGATGATAAGAGGTAACCTTCCAAGCAAAGAGTGGAAGACAGAGTGCTCCTAGCAAAGTCTTGAGTTAAAAAAAAGAGATTAGAAACTGAAAAAGAACAGGAGCTCTCACTCACGAAGAGTGAGAGCTCATGTGGTTTGAAATAAAATTATAAAGACAGGGAGAAAGATGATCTTTTTTGGCCTTGTAGGATTTCATGCTAAGCCCAATGGGAGATCTTCTAAAGGTTTTAAACAAAGGAAAATAATGTGTTAGAAAGGTCACTCTGCTTTCTGTGTGAAAAATGAATCAGAAAAGTACAGTCAAGGAGACTGGCTGGAAGGCTCCAGAAATATTCTAAAGTAAAAAAGCGATTGTGTAGAAGAAATGGTTGTAGAAGTAAGTAGTGGATGGAGCAACTATTGGAAATAGAATCAAATGGACTTACTGATAAATTAGGTATAGGAGATTTGGCAGTACACTTCATAGGAATTACAAAATCTTCCACTGAAGAATCCCATATTTTGTGTGCCTCTCCAATGAATGGAAGAACAGTTCTTTGCTCTTCTAGAAATATGTCTAAATAAATGAAAACACTATTTATGATGTTGATGCTTGTTCCTCAGTTATTATGTGCTCACATTCAAAATTCCGTAAGTCATAAAAATAGAATTAAATATACAACTGAGAAATAAAGATACATCTTATTAGTCAAAAAGGAAAGGAATGCTGAATTGAAACTCTCTATAAAACACACACACATGCAAACAAAACACACCCCTTTAGAATGCAACTCTTAAAACATTTTTTTTTTTTTCACTCACAAGAAAAAACATATTACCTCAACTTAGAGTTTATTGTGTAAAGCATTCATCATAGTGGCCCAGATGAAAGTCATGGCCTTCTTATAAGTAGAATCACTATTAAAATCTCTTCTTGGATTTCAGATGTGCCAAACTAGTTTAAATATATTTAAAGCTTATATTCATGCTGTTGTAGTGTAATAAGAAATAGTATTTCTTACCTGCTTACTTTGGAATTTCATTCTAGCTAAGATAGCATAGTTGAAACCAAAGAGAAAGAAAGTTTTACTTAGTCAATAAAACTGCATTTTAGCTTATTTTTAAGGACATTTTTCTTCAATTAAAGATTGAAGAAAATAAATTATTAATTCTCTCATTTCTCTCTCTCTTTGAAAGAAAATAAAAAGAAGCATCCCCTTTCAAGAAAACAGTGTAGGAAGGCAAAATGAATATAAATGGTGCCATTCGCTTTAGTTTTGTCTTTAAATAGAACTCTTATTCAAGGAGAAAGCTCTTTCTGAAAATCTGAGAACCAAATCAGTACAATTTATTCAAACATTGTATGACTCTTTTAAAATACCATAACCCAATGGAGAATCAAGTCCTTCCTTCCTTCCTTCCTTCCTTCCTTCCTTCCTTCCTTCCTTCC
>NW_020257522.1:0-33389 GCF_003255815.1 Theropithecus gelada
TATATATATATATATATATATATATATATATATATATATATATATATTTTTTTTTTTTTTTTTTTTTTTTTTTTTTGAGACGGAGTCTTGCTCTGTCACCCAGGCTGGAGTGCAGTGGCAGGATCTCAGTTCACTGCAACCTCCGTCTCCTGGGTTCAAATGATTCTCCTGCCCCAGTTTCCCGAGTAGCTGGGCTTACAGCCACTCACCACCACACCCAGCTAATTTTTGTATTTTTAGTAAAGATGAGGTTTCACCATGTTGGCCAGGCTAGTCTCGAACTCCTGACCTGGTGATCCTCCCTTGGCCTCCCAAAGTGCTGGGATTACAGCATGAGCCACCATGCCCAGCCTGTGCTAATACTTTTTGTGAGGAAATCACAGAAAAAGTATCTGTTAGTTGACAGGCAGTATCCATATTACAGTGTTCAGTTTGAGCATTTCAGTTGTTCTGAAGCTAGGTTACGATGAAAATAAATAAAGTGATACTTGGAATCAGAGAACACATATGGTCAGCATTTTCCAGATGGCAGATTTATGTCAAATGTATAGACATTATAAGAATAAATATTATGGGTCAATATTAAGAAGATTTTCTAAATATTTAGGTAAATACAATGCACTGTTTCCTGTGCCTGGAAATGAAGTATGATCTTGGCACCTTGGCAAGAAACACACAGAAATATCCTTGTACATTGTGCTCATAGCACATAATTTGAAAAGTTTTATTCAAATCTTAAATTCTAGTTATGAATAGTTTGTAATAAAGTCTTAGAAGAGTCAAGATTAAAAAATTATTTGCATATGGTTCCCAAAGCCTCTTAGTAATCAGTGGGTGATAAGTTTCTTATAACTTATTTTAACTAAAGGTCTTGAGTACAGAATATGAGTATATTATAGACTAAATATTTATATTCCTTCCCCCAGATTCATATATTGAAGGCCTAACTGCCAATATGACTGTATTTATGTATTTGGGGAAGAGGCCTCTACAGATATAATTAAGGTTTCATAAGATCATTAAATTGGGAGCCTAATCCAATAGAAATAATGTCGTTATAAGAAGTAACACCAGAGAGAAAAATATCTTTCTCCTCTCTCTCTCTTTCTCTCTCTCTCACTCTCTCTCCAGGAGGGCACAAAGAAAAGATCAAGAAAGCATGTTACTAACATAGCAAGGTGGCACCCAATCATCTGCAACCCAAGGGGCAAACCCTCACCACACACCAACCCTGCTGGAACCTTGCTTTTGGACTTCCAGTTTCAGAATTATGAGAAAATACATTTCTGTGTTTAGGCCATTGAGTCTATTGTATTTAGTTCTGACAGCTTGAACAGACTAACACACAGTATTATTATACAATTGAGTTGTTGATTCATCTAAGAAATAAATAATTTCTACATGATTTGTTGCAATTGTCTGGGAATAAATATTACCATGACCACTTATTCAGAACTTGGTATCTGTATTCATTTCTAAGCATGCATTTAATCCCATCACTTGGTAGTCAGTTGAATGTATGTTCCACACTTACACCAAAAAGTGATAATCTTAGTATGTACTTCACATAAGGAAATATTATAAATTAATTCCAATTCCAATTTATAAAGATATTATTAATTTAGTATCTCTGAATATTAATTCAGAGAGTATTAAATTGATGTAAATTCTCAGTTGTTCTAGCTGTAAAAATAAATTCTTGATTTATTTTGCTAAGATGGTATAAAACAATAAAATTTTAAAGCCTCAATTTTGCTGATTTTTTACTATTACAAATCATGCTGGAATGGACATTCTCATATTCTGTTTAGTCTTAATCCTTCCCCCCACAAAATCCAATGGAGTCAAGGATCTGGAAACAGACACTTTATTTTGAAGTTGATCCCAGGCACCACAAATGAGAAAAGAGAGAAAGGGAAATAGGCAAGAGAAAATGGGCAATAAAGTTACTTCTTAACAAGTTTGAGTACCACAGTTAAACAACTGAGTCACAATCCCACTGGGTATTCTGTGGACATACCTTGGGTTAGTTCTACCACAGTACAGGGAAGCTACAAGATTTAACCACTGCCTTTTAGCCCCAATTGCGGAGGATTTTCCTTAGGCAGTGTTAACACAGGCACATACTGAGTGTTCCTGTGTCCATCAGGAATGTGTCTATCTCATTTGTTTTCAGAGAAAGGAGTTGAGTAGAGAAGGGTGATATAGAAACAGGAAGTTACTGTCTAGCAGCAGGTCAGTAGCTGTTTAAAGAAGCATAGGTGAACTCAGCAGGCCAAAAGGACAGGGAGCATCTACTAAATTGGCACATATGTAAGAGTACACGCTAGTGTACACAGTCAGTAATGATTTCATTACTGAGCTGTCTATGGCTGTCTATAGCTGTTTCTCCAGCCTCAGTAGATGTTGCCAAATTGCTCCTCAAGGTTGTGCTGCCCAAAGACAATCCTGCCAAAATAATGAAATGTTCCAGTGGTGTAAAATTTTTATCCGATATATAAAATGGTTATATATATGTGTGTGTGTGTATATATATATGGTTAAAATATCAATATTTTTATCAAATATGTATATATAATTTATAATATTAACAATTATAAATTATTACAAAGTTATATATTTTTATAAATATACATTATAATGTATTATATACATAATTTATATATATATAAACCATTTTGGAGGCACCGTTTTTCTTATCAATCCATTAGATTTTATACTTTAAATTTTCAGTGTCTTTCCCATGTTTTTATTTATTTGTTTTCTGTGCATATTGATTAATTAGATGTGGGGAAGACTAGCTGGGTGTTCTTAAAAATAATAATTCTAAATGCATAAGCAAATTGAGAAAAAAATCAGTATTCTTAGACTTTTATAAGTAAACGAAATATATCTGGCAAAGGTTGACCCATAGTTAAACATTTTAGGTCTTTTAGAAAACTCCAAGTAAAAGTTAGATAATTTAACCCTCAGAATTAGATAAGTATTTTACTTATCATGATTATAAATCTGTGAATCAAAATATTTTGACTTTTTATGTGCTTATCCAAGGTGACTTGGTCCACTTTCTAGTGCTATAACAGAATACCATACCCGGGTAATATATATTAAGAAAAGAAGTTTATTTTGTTCAAGTTTCTGAAGACTGAAAAGTGCAAGAGCATGGTGCTGGAATCTGACTAGGCCTTCCTGCTGCATAATCTCATGGCAGATAGGCAGAAATGCAAGACAGCAGACAAGACAGAAAAGAGGTCAAACTAACCCACTCTCATGATACAGACCTTAATTTATTCATGGGGGAAGAGGCCTATGACATTATTACCTCTTACAGGTGTCACCTTTTCAATGTTGCTGCACTGAGGATTAAGTTTTCAACCCATGACCTTTGGGGGATGTACTAAAACCACAGCACAAGGTAACAAATGTATTAACTTACATTGTACATTGTAGCACTCTAACCATACAGGGTTCTTAGGATTTTTAAGTAACAAGGTCATCGGACAAAACTACTTCATTTCTACATTTTTAAATAGCCTTACAGAGATCTAGAAAAGACAAATGTTATAATCCACCTAAATGTGATAATTTTTAGCCTATTTATTTATTTATTTATTTATTTATTTATTTGAGACAGAGTCTCGCACTGTTGCCTGGGGTTGGAGTGCAATGGCACGATCTTGGCTCACTGCAACCTCCGCCTCAGCCTGGGTTCATGTGGTTTTCCTTCTTCAGCCTCCCGAGTAGCTGGGATTACAGGTGCACACCACCACACCCAGCTAATTTTTTGTATTTTTAGTAGAGATGAGGTTTCTCTACGTTGGCCAGACTGGTCTCGAACTCCTGACCTAGCGATCTGCCCGCCTCAGCCTCCCAAAGTGCTGGGATTACAGGCATAAGTCACCATGCCTAGCCTAACCTTTTTATTTTTAAAGAATTTTAGATCTACAGAAAAATAGTACAAAGAATTCCAATATAAACTTAAAAACTTTCCATAATGTGAATATCTGAGTAGAAAAAACAAACTCATATGTATACTTGTTATTCACATGTACCCTAGAACTTAAAGTATAATAATAATAATAATAATAAATAAAATAAAATAAAATAAAAGAAAAAGAAAAAACAAACTCAGTTTCTCTTACTATACTCTCACAGCATGCTTCTGACACCATATGCAAAGGGCTAAGCAGGCAATAAATTCTACAGCAGGCCCTCGTTGGGTGTCCTCCCACCCAGCTCAATTCTCACACCCTCTACCTGGAGGTAATGCCAGATCCCACGGATTGAAGACTCAGTTCCACAAGAACGCCCCTCATTTCTGACAGCAATCATAAGCTCCCAAGTTATTTTGCCTCTCCTTCTGACTGATTATAAATCAGATTTACCATATCTGCCTCCTAGGGTTCAGTTAATTTACTAGAGGACTCACAGAACTCAAGGAAACATTCACTTACCTTTACCAGTTTGTTACAAAACATGTTTTAAAGGATAAAAATAATCAGATGAAAAGATACATAGAACAAGGTCTGGAAGTATCCCTGCCAAAGGAACTTCTGTCTCATAGAGGTGGGGTGTGCTACCCTCCAGGAACCTATGTTCAGCTATCCAGTAACCCCCACAAGTCAGCTAAGTCAGCTTTCCAAAAGCTCTCCAAACCTTATCATTTTGGGTTTTTATGGAGACTTCATTACATAGGCAAGATTGATTAAATCATTGGCCGTTGATGATCAACTGAATTTCATCCCCTCCCTTGAGGGTAGGGCATGAGGCTGAAAGTCCCAATCCTCTAATCTTGCGGTCAGAGGCATGTGAACCAGAGCAACTCCACCTTAAAAAGGATCTGGGTAAAATGAGGGTGAAACCTAGTGGGCTGTGTTCCCAGATGGTTAAGGCATTGTAAGTCATAGGATGAGATAGGAGGTCAACACAAAATACAGGTCATAAAGACCTTGCTGATAAAGCAGTTCGCAGTAAAGGAGCCAGCCAAACCAACCAAAAAAAAAAAAAATTGCAACAAGAGTGACCTCTGGTTGTTTTCACTGCTACACTCTCACCAGCACCATGGCAGTTTACAAAGGCCATGGCAATGTCAGGAAGTTACCCTATATGGTCTACAAAGGGGAGGCATGAATAATCCACTCCTTGTTTAGGATATTATCAATAAATAACCATAAAAATGAGCAACCAGCAGCCCCCAGGCCTGCTCTGACCTATGGAGTAGCCATTGTTTTATTCCTTTACTTTCTTAATAAACTTGCTTTCACTTAGCACTGTGAACTCGCCTTGAATTCTTTCTTGCTTGAGATCCAAGAACCCTCTTTGGGGTCTGGATCGGGACCTCTTTTCTGTAACACTGCTTTGTTCTTTCTGAGCAGCCCCCATCCTGAAGCTACTTAAGAGAGATGTTAAGCTAAATCAACATATTAGCATACAAAAAGATACTGGTCACCTTGAAGTTTCCAAAAATTTTAGGAGTTATATACCAGGAAACATACAAAGACCAAGTATATATTTCACAATAGCACAACATACTACATAACCATACTACATTTATGAAAACTAAGAAATTAACATTGGTGCAATAGTATTAACTAAAGTTAGTTCAGAATTTACAAATTTTGCTAATGCCCTTATTCTTTTCCAAGATTCTTTCCAGGATAGGACATTGCATTTAGTCATCATGTCTCCTTGGTCTCCTCCAATCTATCTCAGTTTCTCAGATTTTCTTGTTTATAATGATCTTAAAAGTTAGTTTTGTTTGTTTTCCATGACTAGTCTAAGGTTACTATGGATTTAGGGGAAAAGTTCCATACAATTGAAGATTTTTTTTTTTTTTTCCCTCATCTCCTCATAGCAGGGATATCTTATCACTCATAACGTTAACTTTGAATATTTGATTAAAGCGCCATTTGGTAAATTTTTCACTAAAAGGATTTCCCTTTTCATATGCTATTTGATAAATGCTAGTCCTTAAATCCAACCCAAACTCACGGGACGGGAAATTAAGCTCCATCTCCTGGAAGGAGGAGCATCAAAGAATGTATAGACATGTATTTAAAACATCACAGCACTCAATAAATAGTATGAGGAAGTATCTTGAAGCTAGTTAACTATCTTGTTTCTTCTTAAGAGTTTGTCAACTAATCTAGCATTCATCAGCAGATCTTGCTTGAAGCAAGGACTATGATTTCCTAATGATTATTTTCTTTCCCTTTCATGACTTCCACATTTATTATATGGAATTCTCTAAGTAAATTTAGCCATTCTACCTCATTTATGTACTTATATAATTGATTATGTCAGTTTGGACTCATGGATACTTATTTTCTTCTTTGTGAGGCTATTCAATATTCTTACTTTTTATTTTGCTGGCCAAAAGATTCCTGCCCCAGGCCTAGAATCAGCAATTATGCCAAGAAGCTTTACTTATTTATTTATTTTTATTGGACAATGTTACTTAGAAACTAAAATCTAAGATCTGAGCACAAGAATGTTGTGTGCCAGGCACTCTGAGCAGACAGATTTAGAAAATATATGTGTAGGTATATGTGTACCGAAAATAAAATTCTAAGCCACCCCAGCTGACTGAAGCATCCCTCTCTTGGCCCAGTGGACCTCAAAGAAACCTGAAAATCTAGTTCAGGCCATGACAGAAAGAGGATGTTAGACATGTCTCATTATACTCTCCTCCTCAGGAGTTTAGATATAACTGATTAGTGTTATCATTAAATATAAGATCCTAAGACTGTCAAAACAGACTCTTTGTAGTGATAAGATACCAAATTCCAACTCAATTGTGATACAGCATCACATGACAAATAACAGGCCTTGAAGGAATTCAAATTATTTTACCCCAAAATATATTTCTTTGACATATTCTGAAATGGCCCTGCAGAATTGTCTCTTGTGGGTGAAATTTGGAACCTATAGAGAATCTCCTTCTCTTACTAGGTCTTTTCCTGAGAGTCTGACTGAATTTGAGGTCTGATAAGAGACATTCACCATCTATTTTCTCTGAAGACTGCTACTTGGGAGCTTCATCTACATAACAAGAATCTTGGCTTCCACAACCTTCTTGTATAAACTCAAACACTTCTTTATGCTAAATTCAACTTTTTAGTCAGGGCTTAACTCTTTTAAACAAATGCCAGTCAGGAAATTCTTTAATTCACCTATGATGTGGAAGCCCCACAATTTTGAGATATCTCACCTTTCCAAGCCAAGCAAATGTATACCTTACATGTACTGATTCTGTCTTTGCTTGTGACTTCTATCTCCTTAAAATGTATTAAACCAAACTGTAACCCAACCACCTGGGGCACATGTTCTCAGGACCATTGGAGGCTGTGTTATGGGCCATGGTCCTTAACCCTGGCAAAATAAACCTCTAAATTGATTGAGATCTATTTCAGATATCTTTTAGTTAACATATGTGTTACTATGTTTATAATATAAAATATATATATACGATGTATATATATTTTTGTGTATATATGTGTATGTGTATATATATATCTGTATATACATAGGTATGCATACATATACACACATATATGCATATACATAGGCATGTATATATGTGTACACAACACACACACACACAGACATACATACTTGAATTGCTATCTTCAATTTTTACCCAGCACAATAGGATTTATTCTAGCCTTGTCTCATACCTTATTTGTATTTTTTCTGAAGAAAAATTTGGCTCTAATTATATATATTTATATATTTAATCAACCCTAGTATACATAAAATAGTTTCAGAGTTGAGTAAAAAAAAATAGCAAATATAGTGTATATAATTCATTATATATTTATTTTTGTAATATTGAATAAAATACTGATTTTCAGTTACTTGTCAGGTCCATTTTATCTTGTCCCATTCAATGAAGTCTGCCATATATATGAGAAACACTTAGATTCATTCACAACATTCTGCTTGCTGTCCTGGTATTTCACAATATCATAATTTATTTGTAATATTTTTCATAAAGTACACTGTTTGTGGTGTACAATTCTCAAGTCAAAAAAAATTATACTCATATATATGCCATGAAATTGCCATACAGAACAGTTTCATTACCCTATAATTCTCTGGGGCAGTCCCTTGTGAGTCAAATTCTTAGCCTTCATGCCTTCCTACCAACCACTAATTTGTTTCCCAAATTTAAGTTTTGTATGTTTTAGACTTTCGTATAAATTGAATTCTTTCACATGAAAAAATGTATTTAAGATTCATCCATATTATTGCTTGTATCGGTTGTGTATTTCTTTTTATTGCCAAGTAGCATTTGTTGTATGTATGCAGTAGAGTTTATCCATTCACCCGTTAAAGGGCATCTTGTTTGCTTCAATTGGCCTGATGATAAAGAATAAATCAGCTATAAATATTTGCACACAGATACCTTTTGTGTGTGAACATAACTTTTCAATTCACTGGGAAGTATGTGGGGGTGTGATTATTGATTGTATTAATATTGTATGTTTAAACGTTATAATGGATCATAGATTTGGTCTTTATTATTCTTTAGCAGCTTCTTGCAATTATTTCAAAATTTTCAGTTATAAGAAAGAAAGAAAAAAAAAAAAAAGAAACTTCCAAGTGGACTTAAAAGTGACTGTGAAATTTTGCCTTCCTACCTAAGCTGAAAGAGTTTTTTTTTTTTTTTCCCCCCCAGCACATTAGAAATATTCCATTGTATGCTCATGTGGCTTCAGGTAAAAAGTCGGCTATTTTCTTATTTGTGTGTCTTTCTAAGCAATGTGTTTCTTTTCTCTGCCTTAAAATTTTCTCTGTCTTTGGGTTTAGTTTTGTTTGCTTGTTTGTTCATGTTCTGTTGTTTTGGTTTTCATATATATCTGCCTTCTTGCTCTAGGAGAATATGGATCTTTTGTTTGGTGTCTATCACGAATTTAGAACACTGTTAACCACTGTTTCTTTCAGTATATTTTCATCCCTCTTACATCTTTCTTCTGCTTCAATGGCTCCACTAGGTTTATGTTAGATTATATGATATTAATGTTTCACAAATCTTGGAAGTTTTTTTTTTTTTTTTTTTGAGACGGAGTTTCACTCTTGTTGCCCAGGCTAAAGTGCAATGGTGCAATCTCGGCTCGCTGCAACCTCTGCCTCCCAGGTTCAAGTGATTCTCCTGCTTCAGCCTCCCTAGTAGCTGGGATTACAGGCATGCACCACCACGCCTGGCTAATTTTGTATTTTTAGTAGAGACGGGATTTCTCCATGTTGGTCAGGCTCGTCTCGAACTCTTGACTTCACGTGATCCTCCTGCCTCCGCCTCCCAAAGTGCTGGAATTACAGGCGTGAGCCACTGCCTTCAGTCAAAAGGTCTTTTTTTTTTTTTTTTTAACATAGTTTTTTCTTGCATTAAGTTTTTTCCCCCCTTTGGGAATTTCTATTATCTTCAAACCAGATGATTCTTCTTAAGTTTTTAGTCTACTGGTGAGTACATATAATACATTCACTCCTTCTCAATTCATAAAAAATTTCTATCATTTCAACCTAATCATTCGCCATAGTTTTCATCTCTCTGCTAAAAATACCTGATTTTCCATGTTTCCTATATTTTCAGCTAGAGTCGTTAATATGCTAATTACAGTTATTTTGAAATACCTTCCTGATAGTTCTAAAATCCATGTTATATCTAACTCATATTTGTAAACTTTTTAAAAAACATTATGAGTTTTTTTTTTGTTTTGTTTTTTGTTTTTTTTTTAAGCTCATCAGCTATTGTTAGTGTGTCCAGCATGGGTAAGTTCTTCGTCTCACTGACTTTCAGAATGAAGCTGTGGACCCTCGCGGTGAGTGTTACACTTCTTAAAGATGGTGTGTCCAGAGTTTGTTCCTTCAGACATTCAGATGTCTCTGGAGCTTCTTCCTTCTGGTGGATTCGTGGTCTCACTGTCAGGAATGAAGCTGCAAACCTTCGTGGTGAGTGTTACAGCTCATAAACGCAGCACCTCTGGAGTTACTCGTTCGTCCCTGTGGGTTCATGATCCTCTTAGCTTCTGGGGAACCCAGCAGGTTGCTGCTGGCTAGCTGTAGGCAGCCAGCTTTTATTCCCTTATCTGACCCCACCCACATGCTGCTGATTGGTCCATTTTACAGAGAGCTGATTGGTCCATTTTATAGAGAGCTAATTGGTCCGTTTTGACAGAGTGTTGATTGGTGCCTTCACAATCCTTGAGCTAGACATAGAGTGCTAGCCAGAAAAGTTCCCCAAGTCCCCACCAGATTAGCTAGATATAGAGTACTGATTGGTGCACATACAATCCTCTGGCTAGGTATAAAACTTCTCCAAGTCTCCATCAGGTTCAGGAGCCCAGCTGGCTTCACCTAGTGGATCCTGCACCAGGGCTGCAGGTGGAGCTGCCCGCCAGTCCCCAGCCGTGCCTGCACTCCTCAGCCCTTGGGAAGCCCATGAAACCGGGTGCCACAGAGCAGGGGGCGGCACCCTTGGGGAGGCGCTGGCTGTCCACCACAGCGGGGGAGCTCAGACATGGCAGGCTGCAGGTCCCGAGCCCTGCCCCCCAGGGAGCCAGCTAAACCCGCTAGAATTTGAGTGCAGTGCCGGTGGGCCAGCACTCCTGGGGGACCCGGGGCAATCTCCGCAGCTGCTGGCTCGGGTGCTAAGCCCCACACTGCCCTGGGCCAGGGGTGCCAGCCGGCGCTCTGTGTGTGGGGCTGCCGAGCCCACTCCCATGCCCCACGGAACTCGCACTGGAACTAGCACTGGCCCGCGAGGGCCGGGGCAGCCCGAGTTCCTGCCTGTGCCTCTCCCTCCACACCTCCCCACAAGCAGAGGGAGGCAGCTCTGGCCTCAGCCAGCCCAGAGAGGAGCTCCTACAGTGCCATGGCAGGCTGAAGGGCTCCTCAAGCACTGCCAGAGTGGATGCCCAGGCGGACGAGGTGCTGAGAGTGAAGGCTGCTAGCACATTGTCACCTCTCATTAATGTTAGTGTATATTTTGTGTGACCCAAGACAATTATTGTAGCATTGTGGTCCAGGGAAGCCAAAAGATTGCACATTCCTGAGTCCTGGAAAGAAATTTGGCATAGTCTTAAGTTAGATTGCTAGGTTTTGTATTTTTGTTTGACTTTGGGTCCCCTCTGTGCTGCTCCTCAGGAGAATCTCTTACTACCAGTGTCCCAACTGTATTCCCATAATATGTTTACTCAACATTTATTGTAGTGGTGATTGTCTCCTTTCAAAAGAAAGGGAGAAGAGATGAAAGCTCTCTGTTGTTCTCATCATGGTCTCAGAATTATGGTTTTCAGAAACATTCTTGCCTCTCCCTCCGGATACAATGTTGACTCTAGTAGTTACACCATTCCCTCCCTCAAGGCAACAGGTTTGCTATTTCCCGTTCCCCAACCCCCAGCAGCAGTAGGTTCTTATAAGCATCCCCAGGCTATACTTGTGTTGTCCTTCACTCTAAAAATTACATACTACGTTTCATAGGGAAGACAGAGAGATGGATTCTGGCCCAATTTTGACAGTGATTGCTCATCTTATTCTCCAGTCAACACCGCCAGTCAAGGTTTCTCATGGTTTTCCCAAATGTTCCTTTGAGCAACTATGGTATCCCTGAAGAAAAAATATTGCAACAGGGTGTAAATTCCTCTATGTCTGTGGCTCCCAATTGTTCTTTATCAATGTTTTATAAATTTCTAGCTGGTTCTTCTTACTGGGTTATCAGGTGGTATTGGGGCCAACTAGACAAATGCTAAATAAAGGTCTGTTTCTTTCTGATGACTTCTGCATGTCTCTAAGTTTCAGTTCAGTTGTTTTTCCTGTGATCTCAGTCTCTCCTATTTTCAAGAAGAGTAATTAATTTGCCATGTGCCCTTCCAATTTCTTGTTGTAAGTGCAAGAGTTAACCTCTTTTCACCTTTCTACGTGACTGAGCTGAAAATGGAATACTGAGAACTATTTAAAACTGAAAATAACTAAGAGATCACATTGGGTTCAATTTTATTATTTACCAGTGAGAAAACTGAGACGTTAGTGTTCATATAGAAAAATACAGCTGTTTATTTGGAAAACAATCCCAGCATTAAAAATTTCTGAATCTCAATCTAATATAAATCATAGCAAATAATATTTCTGTTAACATTTGTTAATTTCTGTTAATAACTGAGATTTGTAAGATAAATAAATGTGGAAATAAGTGAGACAAACCTTTCCTTTTGTATTTATATTACGCATAGATGTTGAGAGGTGACAACGTGCTAGCAGCCCTTGCTCGCTCTCAGCTCCTCCTCGACCTCAGTGTCTGCTCTGGCGGTGCTTGAGGAGCCCTTCGGCCCGCCACTGCACTGTGGGGACCCGTCTCTGGGGCTGGCCAAGGCGGGAGCTGGCTTCCTTTGCTTGCTGGAGGTGTGGAGGGAGAGGCGCGGGCGGAGCCGGGGCTGCGCACAGCGCTGGCGGGCAGGCATGGATTCTAGGTGGGTGCCGGCTCAGCGGGCCCCACACTCCGCGCAGTTCCCTAGGAGGAGCTTCCTCTGGGTTGCCGGAGTGCCCGGGCTAGGTGCCGCAAAGTCCCGTGGGGACTGCCATTGAGAGGTGAAGCCGGCTGGACTTCTGGGTAGGGTGAGGACGTGGGGAACTTTTCTATCTAGCTAAATGTTTGTAAACGAAACAATCAGCACTCTGTGTCTAGCTAATCAGGTAGGGGACTTGGAGAACTTTTGTGTCTAACTAAAGGATTGTGAACACACCAATCTGCACTCTGTGTCTAGTTAAAGGTGTGAAAATGCATCAATCAGCGCTCCGTCAAAACGCACCCATCAGCTCTGGTAAAACGGACCAATCAATTCTCTGTAAAATGGACCAATCAGCTCTCTGTAAGATGTGGGTGGGGCCAGATAAGGGAATAAAAACAGGCCACCGCACCAGCAGTGGAAACCCACTTAGGTCCCCTTCCGTTACGTGGGAACGTTGTTCTTTTGCTCTTCCCAGTAAATCTTGCTGCTGCTGCTTCTTTGGGTCCATGCTGCACTTATGAACTGTAACACTCATTAGGAAGGTCTGCAGCGTCACTCCTGAAGCTAGCGAGACCACGAACCTACCGGGAGGGAGGAACAACTCTGGAGGAGAAGGAACAACTCTGGATGCGCCACCTTTATGAACTGTAACACTCTCGCGAAGGTCTGCAGCTGAACTCTTGAAGTCAGCGGGACTCTGTACACATCTGAACATCAGAAGGCGCAAATTCCAGACACACCATCTTTAAGAACTGTAACACTCACCATGAGGGTCCACGGCTTCATTCTTGAAGTCAGAAAGACAAAGAACCCAGCAATGCCAGATACAGTGTGACTTTTGGGAAACACGTGGGATTTCAGTGGGATACTTGACAGAGAGTACCAAAGTTTAAACTGAGTACCATGTGTCATTTTATTTCCTGATGTAAAATAATGCACAGCAGTATATATTTTCGTGCCTTTTGTTAAAAATTGAGAAGTATGAATAAAATTAAGACTATAAAATCAAATAATTATCTTTATATCTAATATACATCATTCACAATGAGCTATTACAGCCATTACATTTAGATTTTTATATTATATACCTCTATTGATGGAAATACACGAAAGAGTAAAACATTTGTTTTGCCACGATTATACTGTCAGTGATTAAAAACTAAGTGATTATATCTCCCTCTATATTTAGAGTACAAAAAGTATCCCAAAGTTTTCTACATAATTTTTTTATGAGAATTACAGATCTTCATTGTCTATATGAATCCAATTTATTTTTTAAAAGTCGATTGTTGGCTTGCTTACAAACAATACTTATTCACCCTTTTCCTAAATATTAATGGTTTAGAAGGAATGTGTATTATTTAAGTAATCTGCAGTGTGGTTTTGGAGTAAGGATACTCAAGTGGATAAATGAGAATAGACTGTACTGTCCAAAATGAGACATATACTGACCACTTATTTTCCACAAAGGTGCCAAGAAAATGAGGAATGGGTAGTCTTTGTAAAAAAGAAAATAAAGGACTGAAAACATTAGACATATGTATCCAAAATAACCTCCTTTCATAACTTACACAAAAACTAAATCAAAGTGCATTATGGAAATGAATGTAGGAACACAGAATATTAAAATTTTAGAAGAAAAGAGACGAAAAAGTTGTCCTTGGTTTATGCAAAAATTCTTTATATAGGATACTAAATGTAGACATTAGCAAAATTAAATCTGCTCTTCAAAAGACACTGTTAAGGAAGTGCTAAATTAAGTCACACATGAGAGAAAATAGTTGCAAATCATATATCTGATAAAAGATTCCTATTCAAAATATATACAGAACTCTTCAATAGTAATAACCCTTAAAAAATAAGTATAAAATACTTCAGTGAACACTTTACTGAGGAAAATATTCAAACGGAAAATAAGCAAATTAAAAAGAAGTCCGACACCACTCATTAGTCATTAGGGATATAGAAATTAAAATTACAGTGAGATATCTAAGGGCCCAGCAGTGTGGCTAAAATTAAAGATTCTAAAGATATAAAGCGTGGATAAGAATGAGACATCACTGGAACTCTCATACATTGTTGGTGAGAATGAAAAATGGTAATGTGGGAAGTTTCTTTTACAATTTTTCATACAGTTGCATATTTCTTCATCATGTGAATCAGATAAATGCTTCCCTAGATCTTTACAAAAGAAAATGAAAATAGTGGATATGTACAGAAAGATTTGCCCTCAAATGTTGTTAGAGGACATAAACATAAGAGCCCAAACTATGATCAGTTCACTCAATTTAAATGAATTTCTAAAGAACGAATCTAAGTGCAAAGCCACACAAAAAAGATAATATAGTATATAATTGTTTTTATAACATATTTGCAAAGAGACAAACATATAGTGACAGAAACCAGATAATTGTTTGCCATAGACTGGGATTGCAGGATGGAGCTGTGACTACAAAGAGGCTCCAATGAACTATTTCAGATGGTGATGATACTCTCAATTATGATTATAATGCTATATGCACATTATAATCTTTTGTCAAAACACTGAAGACTGATGTAACTCATTATATATTAGTTAGTAAAAGCAATATGTTGGAGAAACAATAGTCTTTTAGCAAAAGATACCCACATGCAAAATAAAAAAAAAGAATTTAGACACAAAATTTTGCACTTTACATAAAAATTAAATCAAAATGAGTTGTAGACTTAAATGTACAATGCAAAACTAAAAAATTCTTAAAATATAACATACGAGAAAATCTAAATAATCTTAGGTATGATGATGACTTATTCAATACAACACCAAATACATGGTCTATAAAAGAAATAATTGAAAAATTAGATTTCATTAAAAATTAAAAACTTCTCCTATAAAATATACTGTTGAAAGAATGAGAAAAGAAGCCATAGACTGGGAGCCTTTTCCACAGTGTGCAAAAGGCACACTGAAAAAGGAATGTTATCCAAAATATACAAAAACTCTTAAAACTCAACAAGAAAGAAAAAGCAGATTTTAAATTTGGGCAAAAAACCTTAACAGACACCTTACCAAAAAAGATACATAGATGGCAAATAAGCACATTAAAAGATGCTCAATATCTTCTCATTTGAAAATTAATTACAGATTAAAATAAAAATGAGATACCACTACACATTTATTAGAATGGCCAAAGTGCGAATAAAAATATGGCAACAAATGCTAGGGTGGATATAGAACAGGAACCATCATTCATTGGTGGTGGGAATGAAAGCCATTTTGAAAGACATCTTGGCATTCCTACAAACTAAATATAATCTGGCCATTATCCTTAATCCAAAAGATAACAAGAAATAACAGATAAACTAAATATAAATTAGAGCTAATTTCATTAGCCCATTAAGTTTCAAGATGCTGCATTTGGTATCAATTGCTGCCTAGTAGATTTGGTGTCCCAATTTGCCGTCCCAAAAATTAGTGGCTTAAAACAATACACATTCATTTTTCCCAAAGTTTCTGTTTATATCCCAAAGTTTCTGTTCTCATACTGCTAATAAAGACGTATCTGAGAGTCGGTCATTTACAAAGGAAAGAGGTTTAATTGACTCACAGTTCCACATGGCAGGGAAGGCCTTATAATCATGGTTGGAAACAAATGAGGGGCTAAGTCACATCTTACATGGTGGCAGGCAAGAGAACTTGTGGAGGGGAACTCCCCTTGCTAAAACTATGAGATCTCATGAGAATTATTCACTATCACCAGACCAGCAAAGGAAAGCTCCAGCCCCATGATTCAATTATCTCTCACCAGCTCCCTCCCACAACATGTGGGAATTATGGGAGCTGCCATTCAGGATGAGATTTTGGTGGGGACACAGCCAGACCATATCATTACACCCACCCCCTCCCAAATCTCATGTCCTCACATTTCAAAACCAACCACACCTTCCCAAAACTTTCCCAAAGTCTCATTCACCATTAATTCAGGAGTCCACAGTCCCAAGTCTCAGCTGAGAAAAGACAGGTCCCTTCCACCTACTAGCCTGTAAAATCAAAAGCAAGTTAGTTACTTCCTAGATACAATGGGCATACGGGAATTGGGTAAATACACCCAATCCAAATGAAAGTATTTTAAAAACAAAAAGGATCCTGAAATTAAAAGATGTAATTTTCAGGGATAAAGGAATGAATTTATCCACAGTAAGACATAATTTGATAAATATGAGATCTTGGAACTTAGTTTTCTCAGATTTTGTTTACTTCTTTTGCATGTTTAAGTTCAAAGAGAAAAATAATCCAATAGAATGTATGAAAGCAAGAATGGGCATGGTGGCTCATGCCTGTAATCCCAGCAATTTGGGAGGCTGGGAGGGTGAATCACCTGAGGTCAGGAGTTCGAGACCAGCCTGGCCAACATGGCAAAACTCCAACTCTACTAAAAATACAAAAGTAGCCAGGCGCATTAAAGTATGCCTGTAATCTCAGTTACTCTGGAGGCTGAGGCAGAAGAATCATTTGAACCTAGAAGGCAGAGGCTGCAGTGAGCTGAGATGGCACCACTGCACTCCAGCCTGGGAGACAGAGTGAGACTCTATCCTCTTCTCACCACGAAAAAAAAAAAAAAAAAAAAAAAAATCTAAAAGCAATAGCTGAAGTATGTAATACTCTACTTAAATAATACACTGGATAAGTGACAAGGAAATATGTTTTACTGATGCTTAGTATTGCTTAGTATAAATTGGCCTTAATTTAGACAAGCAATAAGATGCTGCTAGAGCATGGCTCAGAGGAGCAGCATAAAACAAAATCAAAATAGGCTTCCTGACCATTGGCGTCCTGTTGTCTCCTTCTTCCCTGCATTTCTCAAGCTCTAGAAGAATAACAAGGGAGAAATTCACTTGGTAACAGCAGATACATATAACCTCCTTGATGAGAAGTTTACTTTTTGGGGAGCAGTAGAAAATGTGGAGGTAGACAATTTGACTATTTTCAACCCTGTATTAAGTTCACGACACAAGCAAAGTTTGTGACTTCAAGTCCTATTTCTGGATTCTATTTTCTACTCTAGTGATTGATAACCACCTAGGGATTATGAATGATCACAATACAGAGAAAAGTAAATATTTAAAAATAAGAAGCCAAAATACTATAAAAAATATTGGTAACATAAAATAAGACAATAAAATTATAAAGAGGAGCCAAAGGGAAATAGTTCCTTATAAAAATAAAATTCTTGTATTGGAAATAAAAACCACAATAGAAGGATTTTATAACAAAATAATATAGTCAAAAATGGTATTTTTTAAACTGGATTATTAAGTTTAAAAAGTCTTCCAGAAATCATCAGAAAATATTAAAAATTATGGAAAGAATAAGAATTTGTGGTGTCTGTAAGGCAGAAGTAGACACATAACTGCCTGAAATAGGAGTCCTTGAAGGAGTTCAAATATATATTGATCAGAGAAAATACTTGAAACAGTGAGGATGGAACAGATTCAAATATTTAAAAGACAAAATATATTATATTAGAAAAATCTCATAAAATAAAAACAGAAACTTTCAAAAAGCCACAACCAGACACATAACAGTGAAACTAAAATTTTTCAAATGAATAGAAACAATTCTAATGAAATAAATGTTAGAATTATCAACAACACCAAGGGCAAAAAGACAGTGGAGCAATATTTTCAAAACATAAGATATGAAGAATTTTGTGATACTTCTAATGTTATGATGAACTAAACAGATTTAAAATGAAGACATAAAGTTACTTTACAATTTTTATCATAGAAAAAAATTTATTGGAGGAGATCCTATTGAATGGATAAAAATCAAGAGAAATGCTAAAGGAAGCAGGTAAAATAGGGCTTAACGAACAATTTATAAAAGCTTATTGTCATCTGAATACAGAAAGAATAAAATAGGAAAAAAATAACAATTATGTTCATATAATTATAGACTAATACCAAAATGGACATTAATATTGGGAGATAGAGGGGTAAGAGGAAATAAATAAAATCTTAAAGTACTGTCTAGCCTGATTTAAGAGAAACATGTAGAACTCAATGACTGAAAAATTGCAAGGGAATCCAAACTTAAAGATTTAGTAGGCTATAAATACCTCAGAATTAAAAATAGATACATAATATTTTCAAATCAGCCAAAAAAGTACCTCTTCTTAGAATGAGGAAAAAATAAGTACAGTGAATATAAAATGAGACAGAAATATTAATGTAGTCAGAATTACTGGAAATTAAATCTAATAGTGCAAAAGGTGACAGCTTTGCCTGCCACTTACTGGCTAAAACAGTGACACACAGCCTAACCATGTGGCCTTGACTTCCTCACAGCATGGCTAACTCTAACACATGTGGTTGCTCAGGGCTGTGAAAGTAAGCACTCTGATAACCAGATGGGAGCCATATTGCCTTTTGTGACCTACTCTTGGATGTACCAGCCTTATTGTCACACTAACAAACCTGGCTAAACCTGAGAGAGGAAGCGTGGATCCTAACTTTCGATGGGAGGGATGTCAGAGCACTTCATTTATGGTATTGAAGATATTGCTGTGGCCATCTTTGAAAATATACAATCTGTTAGTCTGTCTTCTAACTAAATAATCCACTTTCTCTCATATACAAAATATAGCACTGTCTGCCCACCAAATCCCTAAGTGTTATCCTATTATGACATTAGTTCATTAAAGTCCAGGATTTCCTCAGGTAAATCAGGTTCAACTATAAATGAGGCACTTCAGGTTTTCTACTATGTGTAGAAGTCCTGGAATACAGTTTATGTCCATCTGAATTACTTGTGAACTAAAGAAACAAGTTATCTGCCCTCCAGCTTCCTCCCCTGGAAAGAATGCTATGATGAGATGGACACAGAATAGCTGATACAGACACTCACTCAAAAAGATAAGGTTCTCAATGGTTATTCGTCCATAGAATTTTCAGAATCCAGTCATGCAAATGTTGCCAGATCATTGTTTAAGGAAAAGTTCTGCCTGGGAGTACAGGGTGGATCTAGGCGTTATGTTTCAAGCTCTTGGTTTTGCCCTCTGAAGAATCCTTCTTTTTCCATAGGAAGTGCCATGTGTTCATAACTGAGTATTTCTCTCCACCTGCCTTCTGCCTGTATCCCCTAAAGGAATGTGAAAAGATTTTTTTACTTTTCTATCCCTTCTGCTTTTAATTGAATCACATATACTAATACTATATTTTAAAAAGCTTATAGGCTTTTTGGGTATCAATTTATAATCTAATCTATTAAACAAAATCTACATCCACATCCACAAAAACGTTTCACTGAGAGATCCCTTTGAGTCTACTAAGGCATGAAGCATTTCAAGACCTTAGAAACTATATTAGTTCATTTTCACACTGCTGATATAGACATACTGAGACTGGGAAGAAAAAGAGGTTTTAAGAGACTGACAGTTCTATGTGTCTGGGGAGGCCTCACAATCATGGCAGAAGGCAAGGAAGAGCAAGTCACATCTTACAGGGATGGCAGTGGGCAAAGAGGGAGCTTGTGCAGGGGAACTTCTCTTTATAAAACCATCAGATCTGATGATACTTACTCACTATCACAGGAACAGCATGAGAAAGACCCACCCCATGATTCAGTTACCTCCCACTGGGTTCCTCCCATGACATGTAGAAATTGAAGATAAGATTTGGGTGGGGACACAGCGAATCCATATCGATCCACCCTGGCCCCTCCCAAATCTCATGTCCTCACATTTCAAAAGCGAATCCTGCTTTCCGAACAGTCCCCAAAAGTTTTAACTCATTTCAGCATTAAAAGTCCACAGTCAGAAATCTCATCCGAGACAATGCAAGTCCCTTCTGCCCATGAGCCTGTAAAATCAAAGTATCTTGTTACTTCCTAGATACAATGCAGGTACAGACATTGGGTAAATACAGTCATTCTAAATGTGAGAAATTGGCCAAAACAAAGGGGCTACAGGCTCCATGCAAGTCCAAAATCCAGCAGAGTAGTTAAGTCTGAAAGCACCAAAATGATCTCCTTTGATGCTGTGTCTCACATCCAGGTCATGCTGGTGCAAGAGGCAGGCTCCCACAGCCTTGGGCAGCTCCATCTCTGAGGTTTCGCAGGATATAGCTCCTCTCCTGGCTGCTTTCATGGGCTGGCATTGAGTGTCTGTAGCTTTTCCAGGCACACAGTGCAAGCTATCAGTGGATCTACCATTCTGGGATCTGGAGGATGGTGGCCCTCTTCTCACAGCTTCACTAGACAGTGCCTCAGTAGGAACTCTGTCTGGGAGCTCCAACTCCACATTTTTCTTCTGCACAGCCCTAATAGAAGTTCTCCATGAGGGCCCCACCCCTGCAGCAAACTTCTGCCATGGCATCTGGACATTTCCATATGTCCTCTGAAATCTAGGCTGAGGTTCTCAAACATCAATTCTTGACTTCTGTGCACCTGCAGGCTCAATCCGTGTGGAAACTGCCAAGGGTTGGGGATTTCAGCCTCTAAAGCCATGGCCCAAGCTGTACCTTGGCCCTATTAAGACACGGTTGGAGTGGCTGGGATGCAGGGCCCCTATTCCCTAGAATGCACACAGCATGGGGACCCTGGGCCTAGATCACAAAGCAATTTTTTGCTCATGGGCCTCCAAGTCTGTGATGGGAGGGGATGCAGTGAGCACCACTGACATGCCCTGGAGACATTTCCCCCCTTGTCTTTCAGATTAAATTTCAGCTTCTCATTACTTATAGAAATTTCTGCAACTATCCTCAAAAAATGGTATTTTCTTTTTTATCACATTATCAGGGCAAATTTTCCAAACTTTTATGCTCTGTTTCCCTTTTAAGACTGAATGCCTTTAATAGCACCCAAATTAACTCTTGAATGTTTTGCTGCTTAGAAATTTCTTACACCAGATACCCTAAATCTTCTCTCCCAAATTTAAAGTTCCTCAAATCTCTAGGGCAGGGGCAAAATGCCACCAGTCTCTTTGCTAAAACATAACAAGGGTCACCTTTGCTCCAGTTCCCAGCAAGTTCCTCATCTCCATTTGAGACTACCTAAGCCTGCTCATTATTGTTCATATCACTATCAGCATTTTTGTCAAAGCCATTCAGCAAGTCTCTAGGAAGTTCCAAACCTTCCCACATTTTTCCTGTCTTTCTTCTGAGTCCTCCACACTGTTCCAACCTTTGCCTTTTACCCCGTTCCAAAATTGCTTCCACATTTTCAGGTATCTTTTCAGCAACACCCCACTCCTGGTACCAATTTACTGTGTTAGTCTGTTTTCATACTGCTGTTATAGATATACCCGAGACTGGGAAGAAAAAGAGGTTGTAATGGACACACAGTTCCATGTGGCTGGGGAGGCTTCACAATTAGAAGGTGAGGAGGAGCAAGTCACATCTTACATGGATGGCAGCAGGCAAAGAGAGAGCTTGTTCAGGGGGACTCCTCTTTATAAAACCGTGAGATCTCATGAGACTTATTCACCATCAATGAGAACAGCATGCAAAAATCCACCCCATGATTAAATTATTTTGCACTGGGTTCATCCCATGACATGTGGGAATTGAAGATGAGATTTTGGTGGGGACACAGCCAAACCATATCAGAAACCTTATTTTTTTACAGAGATGCCCACAGACTATGCAATTAGATTCCACTGAAGCCTGAAGTATTAACAAATGGTTTTAAATTTGCATCCTTAGTTACATTTTTACCATGAGACATTTTCTTGACAGTGACCTGGAGTTAAACTATGACACATGGCTATTACTTCTCCATGAATCTTCTCTTAAAGTAGTAAGGAGTGAGAGACAGTTTTATTTGCAAACTCAGCAAATGTAGGCTCATTTATACTTATACTAAATTTTTTTCTCTCATTTTATACCTGGCAGCTAGAAAACGATGAGCTGCACACTCAAAACTTTGTGTGGACATTTCCTTAGCTAGATCATCAAGTTAATTAATATGTTATCTATTTTCTATATTACTGTCATTGTCAATTTGATACTGTCTCTGCATATAAAATATGTCCTTTTCTCTATCAGTAACATTTTCTTCACTTTCCTTTAAGCCCCACCTACAAACTCCTCTGGTCCCTCAAGCTTTTGCTAACACCCTCTTTGACACCTTTTTGGCTTTAACTAATGGTCTCCTCAATATCCTTACAGCTTCTGCCACCAACCAGTACCACACCATTGTAATGTATTTTTGATTGTGTAAAGGCAGCACTTCATTCCTGGTACCATGATATATCTATTTTGGCTATTTATGTGTAACACATTAGCTCAAAAGTTGTGGTCCTAAAATGACTCTTCAATAGAATGCTCACAGAGCCCATAAAACACCAATTCAGAATGGGCACAGTTCTTTCTGCTCTTTATTCTGTAATAATGGACTGGCAGTGACTGGTTTCCTGGGGCAAAACTCATGCAGAGACTCCCTTATTTGCATGCCTAAAAGTTGATAATGGCTGTCACTGGGAATCTCACTCAGCTGGAACGGTCAACCAGCTGGTAATCTATCATCTACAATGGCCTTTCTATGTGGCCTGAGTACCCTAACAGGATGACAGCATTGGATATCTCACATGGCATTCAGGGCTCCAAAGGCAAGTGTTCCAAGTGAATCAGGTGGAAACTCGGTACCATCTGTGTCCTAATGGTATTACATAAAAGAAAACAGTCATTCATTTTGTTGAGAAATATGAATTTGGACTTTGTTAGGCTGTTTTGTCTCTTTCCATATGGGTTTGTCTGAGGTAGCTTCACAGGGGATAAGATTATACACTTTCAAGATGCTTCACTCACACAGCTCAAAAATTGCTACTGCCTACAGCCTGGAAGTTCAGCCACGGCCTGTGTGTGTGTGAGGGGGAGTGTATCTTAAGGGGAGCAGGTGAGGAGATGGGGAGGTTTCATTTTATCTCCATGTGAACCTTTCCACAGTCTACTTGGACTTCCACAGGGCACAGTGATTCAGTTCCAAGAAAAGGTATCTCAATGGAATCAAATGGAAATATTACATCTTTAATGGTTCAGCTTTGGAAGTTACATAATTTCATTTTGCCATATTCATAAACAGACCTGCATCCAAGAGGAGGAAATACACTTCACCTCACAATGAGAAGAATATCTAAATTGCACTGAATGAAGAGAATCTATAATGAAAGATACTGTTTTAGCCAACTTTAAAAGTCTAATCGGCCAAACCACTCTACTATTCTACCCTTGTAGAAAGAAAAAACAAGCCATGTATATTAAATATGGCATAGGCAAACATATACATATGTAGATACATATATAAATAATCAATTGTGAAATTGAAATTTTTTACCTTCAATAATTGTTATCTGAATTTTTGGTATTTTCTTAATTACCAGAAAGCCTGAATATGTGTTTTGTGACCCGTTTGAGCTTATTGTATCAAACAGGTAAAATTAGGGAAAGACCTTAAGTACGAAGCCTTGGAGTTTGTTTTATTATTGCTGTTGTTTCTTCAGACTATGGTAGTAATTAATTTTTTTTTGAGATAACCAGTAGATTTCACACTCCCAAGAAATTTCTTGTACTAATAAGTGAAAATTATCTTAATTATTAGACCTAAGTGGAAATAAATATGCCAATTAACTGACCTCTCTGATTATAAAAGGCTGTTAGTAATGCATAATATTGAGAGATACTCAATTTCATTTCATGCCTTGATTTTAAAACAAAGTCTATCATAAAAAGTTAAGCTTAGTAATTCACTTAAAATGATAACAAAATAAAAAATTCCAGAATGGGAACGAAAGATGGTACAGCTGGATTTATTTTTCACCCAAAATTACATTTCATGCCAGCAGTCTGTAGAAGAAAATAATTATCAGATTATATTCTGTATGTTCTACTGTCAAATAATATAGTATCTATATTAAAAACACATGTAATTTTTCTCAATTTGGCCACATAAATATAAATGTTTCTTTTGCATGTTTGGTATTAGAAAACATAAGCATGGAATTTAATGCCACACTTAAAGTGGCACTAAACACTAAGTAAATTCTAAATATATTCCAACCCATCATGTAATTTTGAACAGGTATTTACTTTCATAAAGTTAAATTGCTCAATACATCTACATTATATAAGACTCCTAACAAGTTGGCAGATAAATTCGTGTGTGTGTGTGTGTGTGTATATATATATTTAATATAATATAATATATATACACACACACATATATAATATATATACACACACACACACATATATATATAAAATATTGAAATCCTCATACGAGAAAAGGCTCTTTATATTTAGCTTACTGATGTAAGATGACTAACAGACAAACTATAACTCAAAGACAAATTAAATATCTACCACATTTCACAGCTCTATTTGCTTTGAAATATTTGCTGAAGGGTTATGCGCAGTAGCTCACACCTGTAATGCCTGCACTTTGGAAGGCTGATGTGAGACAATCGCTTGAGCCCAGGAATTCAAGAACAGCCTAGGCAACACAGTGAGACCCTGTCTCTACAAAAAAAAAAAAAAAAAAAAAAAGAAAAAGAAAAAATTGTGGGCTGGCTGAGGTGGCTTATGCCTGTAATCCCAGCACTTTGGGAGGGTGAGGCGGGGGGGATCACATGTGGTCAGGAGTTCGAGACCAGTCTGGCCACCATGGTGAAACCCCATCTGTACCAAAAATACAAAAAAATTTAGCTGGGCATAGTGGTGCATGTCTGTAGTCCCAGCTACTCAGGAGGTTGAATTAGGAAAATCACTTGAACCCAGTAGGCAGAGTTTGTGGTGATCTGAGGACCATACCACTTCACTGCAGCCTGGGTGACAGAGTGAAACTTTGTCTCAAATAAAAGAAAAAGAAAAAAATAGCTATCTGTGGTGTCACACACACAGCTACTCAGGAGGCTGAGGCAAGAGGATCTCTTGAGACCAGGAAGTCAAGGCTGTAATAAGTCATGATCATGCTACTGCACTCCAGCCTGGGTGACAGAGTCTCAAAAAAAAAAAAAAAAAAAAAAAAAAAAAAAAAAAATGTATGTGTGTGTATATATATATATATGTATATATATGTGTGTGTGTATATATATGTATTTGCTGAACAACTCAAACAGCAACTTTATGAAACATATAATAAGTTGATTGTATTGATTGTATTTTAACTAAGTTCTAGAGAAAGGGATCTAGCAGAGGTGGCTCTATACTGTCAACTTATCTATGCGCGAACTACATTCTCCAGTATTCTCTTTCCTCTGTGATTCAGGTTAGGCACTGCCACAACATAAATGTTTGAAAATTCAAGGATGCAAGAAGTGCATGAACCACTTCCTTTTGAAGGTCTTCATAATGCTCTGAGCTCCACTAGAGCTTACACAGGTGGCCAACATATTCGATCATCCTTTGAGTATGCAGCTACTTTATCTGCCCTCAATCCTCCTGCTTCAGCTTCTCCAGGTCCTGTACACATGTGGTTAGGCACATGTGCAGCCCCATGGGAATAGGTGCTAGCAATGTCTACCAGAAACTAGCATTTTTGAGGTTGAAGTCAGTTAAAATCTTACTCCTACATCTTAACTGCTTCCAATACACATCACTGAGCCATTTATTTTACATGAGTTCAGGGTTTCAGTTTGTTTCTCTCTGTTCGACTTTTCCTTTGCTTTCCTCCATCATCAGATCAAATATTTTCTGCCTGCCAGTTGTCCTGACCTACAGCAATTTTATATTCACCAGGAGACACAGTAGTGTAAGTCTTTCCTTGCATTCTTCAACAGCGCCCATATTTTTGTAATTTTATTCCTATAGTAAATACACTGTTTCATATTACTCTACTAATATACTTCTTTGGTCAGACCCTAATCAATACATCAGCCAAGCTAGTTAAGTTAGGTTTTAGGACACTTATTTCACACATGTTCAGGGCCTGGTTATTGTGTTTTGACAGTCTATGCATAGGACATTTTCCATGTTTCTCTCCCAGCACATCTTTCTTCAATCTTAAATACATCCAGCAGAAATTTAAGAAATAGTTGCTAGATGAGTACATAAATATGTGCGAGAGTGAATGAAATATGAATATCTCATCTCTCAAGCATCTTGAAGTATGAATTATCAAAAAATCAAGTACTATTCTTCAGTTTTATTGGGGCATATGAATTACCTGGGTTTATCTAGAGTGAGGCTTACAGAAACTGATACATTATAAAAAATTATAAAACTGTGTTATCATGATAAAAAAACTAGTAATTCCATTCATTGATCATATACCTTCTATGAATTAGCAGTAAGATTTAGGGTAACTGTACAGCTAAATAAATGATGCCCTGAAATCCCCACATAAACTTACCATGAACTAACATTGCTGACGGTGATATGAAAGTCACTTCCCTGAAAACTCAAAGAGCATCAATAATACATTTCTCAGAAAAGTTGACATTTGAACTAGGTCTTGAATAACAGGAGATACATTTTAGGGCACAAAGCACATATAGATAGCAGTAGCAATATAAAATATTGGAGACACAAAATAGAACACAATGTTCAAGAAATTCACCAGTGTGGTATTACTAAGGATACTCATATTTGTGTTTTGATAGGTAATTCTGAATCCAATGGAGATAAAAATTGGAAGTAAGAATTTGAGAATGGGTCATTGATTTGAAAGCTTAGTCTTTAATACTACACAAAGGAGGCGTTTTGTATAATGAGCTAAAGATTCCTGTAGTTCATTGAAACCAATATATCTTGTAAAGTGATGTACATCTGGGTTTGAAGATCAATTAAGAGGCAAACATCATTAATTAAACCTGGTCCATCACTAGCAAATTGAGAATAACAAGTTAGGTTGAGAAATATGAATAGCTTGTTTGAATAGATTTAAGGCAGAGGTCATATTTATTTCAAAGCTTGAAGTGAATTATAAAAATATTTAAATATATCTTCACATAAAGTTAATATATAAAAATAAAAAGTTATCTGAACTAGCTTCTTTAACAGGGAAAGCATAATGTTTTCCTTGAGATTCTATCTTTAGATAACTCTTAGGTCCCAGATTGCTTTTAGTTTTCTAAGATTAAGTTCCTAATGTTTCATAGATTTCTACTGAGATTATTACTATTCTACTCTCCAGGCTAGTGAAAGAAAAATATAGTCAAATTCTTTGGGGAGGTGATCTAATCACGGCTGAAACATAGCATTTGAGAAACCATTTCTCATAGACCAATATTAGCTCAATGCACACAAGTTATTTCACTGGAAAGATTCTTTCATGGGAGAATCAAGGATAGTTTTAATTTTAGCACAAGTGCTGTAACCTTCTTGAAACATACTTCCAAATATTACTTGAATTACTAACTTAAAGCACTGATAGAAAAGGTATTTAACTTGAAGTTTTGATTATATTGGTACAAAGAAATATTTTAGGGAAATAACTCCTTATCAGAATAAAGCAAAATTATTTTTACATCAACCCTAATTCAATAGTGGAAATAATTTAACCATGTATACTGATATTATTAAATAAAATTGACATTTGAGATATTTATTAAAGATCTAAGGGAAAATTTCCAGACACTGTTGTGTCCAGAATTGGTTCCTTCTAGTGGATTCTTGGTCTCGCTGACTTCAAGAATGAAGCTGTGGATCCTCACGGTGAGTGTTACAGTTCTTAAAGATGGTGTGTCCGGAGTTTGTTCCTTCAGATGTTCAGATGTGTCTGGAGTTTCTTTCTTCCAGTGGGTTCGCCATCTTGCTTGACTTCAGGAGTGAAGCCACAGACCTTCACAGTGAGTGTTACAGCTCTTAAAGGTGGCATGTCCGGAGTTGTTTGTTCCTCCTGGTGGGTTTGTGGTCTCGCTGACTTCAGGAGTGAAGCCGCAGACCTTCGCAGTGAGTGTTACAGCTCACGGAGGTAGTGCGGACCCAAAGAGTGAGTAGCAGCAAGATTTATTGTGAAGAGCGAAAGAACAAATCTTCCACAGCCTGGAAGGGGACCCGAGCAGTTTGTCGCTACTGGCTCAGGGTGGCCAGTTTTTATTCCCTTATTTCGCCCCACCCACATCCTGCTGATGGGTCCATTTTTACAGTGCCGATTGGCGCCTTTACAAACCTTTAGCTAAACACAGGGCACTAATTGGTGTGTTTACAATCCTTTAGCTAGACAGAAAAGTTCTCCAAGTCCTCACCTGACCCAGAAGCCCAGCGGCTTCACCTCTCACTATGAAGTTGCCAAGCATGAAATCTTAAGAAAAACTGTGGAAACTACAGAATAATAAAGAAATTGATTAATTTGTATATTACTTATATGTTCCTAGCTATAAACAAACATTTGGGAAAAGAATACTATGCAGAACAGAACCAATAAATCAAGTAATCCATCTAGATAAATTATATACTTAAAGGCAATCTCATGACAAAACAATAAAGTTTTTGTACAATACCATAGAAAAGTAAAGATATTTAGTCATACCACAATATTATAAATATAAGTTCAAAGGAAAAATAAACATTTAGATAATTTGAGGGGAGAACTATTGAAGCAAAGATTTTATAGTCTGAATGAAGCAATTTTGAAATTCTACTTAGAGGGTAACCCGAAACTCTATTATTAGTCATATGTCTTCTTTTTTTTTTTTTTTGCATGTAATTGTGCATACAAAAAGACTAACACTTGTGAACCATTAGTTATTTGCTAATTCAATATTATTTAGTATCTGTAAGCACCATATATTCTTTTACCCAGGACATCTATAAGTAAAAATACATTGTCATGCTCTTCAAAATATTTTCTGTGTATTGATTAAAAACCTTGTTTTGGAGTTACTTCTTGTAATTGTTGTATAAAGAAAGATGCCCGAAGAATTCTACTCTGCAGAAAATAGATACAAATTTGACTAAACTTTCCAAAAGAGACTTCTTATTTAACTGAAAAAAAAATTTAGAAGTGTTTACTGTGGAAGAGCTGTTACTTCTTTAGGTTAGAATGGTTTTAAGCTTGCAGCCTTCTTTTGCTATTTGAGTCCAGGAAAACAAAAAAATCAAAAACTTTAAAAAAAAGAAAAGGAAGAAAGAGTTGGTACAAAGTATAATCTATAAGACATAGTTTTTAACTAAGAATTATTAGAAAAGAAAAAGAAGAAAATAAGAAAGTATTGCCCATATTCAACTTGGTTTTTAAAAAGCAGTTGCTAGAAACTGACTCAGTGTGGGCACACGGATTGGACTGAGGAAATACCTCAAAGCAACTATTTTAAAATAAAGACAAAATGTTTATAAAAGTAGTGAAAATATACTAAGAATTATGAAACACTATTCTAGAGGTGAAAAATGCAGTAACATAAATTTCACTAAATATGTTAAACAGAAATTTGGGATGGCAGAAGAAAGAATTGTATTTGAGAATACATCAACAGTAATTACTCTAAAATCAGAGGGAAACAAAAATTGGAAGAAACATAAATGGAACTATAGAAAACAACGGAACAATATCATGAATCCCCACATATGAGTAAATGAGTAATTTTTTCCAGAAAGAAAAAGAAAAAAAAAAGAAGTAGGAAAAACAAACAAACAAACAAACAAAAACTATTGGGAAAACATAATGGCTAAAAAGTTTCAAAATTTGGGTTAAAACTTTAAAAATTCAATAAGCTCAATAAAACTCATAAAGGGTCAAAACAAAGAAGATTAACAAGCAATTTCTTAATGGTTGATTTCTCATCAGAAACAATAGAAAACAAGATACTTTTCAGAAGAATGACAAAGTGAAAGTGAAACACACCACAAATTGTCAAGTAAGAATATGCATTCAGGCCGGGCGCGGTGGCTCAAGGCTGTAATCCCAGCACTTTGGGAGGCCGAGACGGGCGGATCACGAGGTCAGGATATCGAGACCATCCTGGCTAACATGGTGAAACCCCGTCTCTACTAAAAAAAAAAAAAAAAAATACAAGAACTATAGCCGGGCGCAGTGGCGGGCGCCTGTAGTCCCAGCTACTCGGGAGGCTGAGGCAGGAGAATGGCGTAAACCTGGGAGGCGGAGCTTGCAGTGAGCTGAGATCCGGCCACTGCACTCCAGCCTGGGCAACAGAGCAAGACTCCTCCTCAAAAAAAAAAAAAAAAAAAAAAAGAATATGCATTCAACAAAATTAACTTTAATAAAGAAAGATAAAACAAAGACAGTTCTAGATTTTAAAATAATGATAAAAAGAAAAAACAGAGAATGTTATGTCTAAGAGAGCTGTCCTACAAGAAATACGAAAGAAACCTCTCCAAGCTGGAAAAAAATGGTGCTAGATTGTAACTCATCTGGACAGGAGGAAATGAAGAAAATTAGAAATAGTAAATATCAGGGTAATTATAAAATATTGACATGTTTTCTTTCTCTGTTGATTAATTAAAAACCATATGACTATTTAAAGCAAAAACTACACATATATACACACACACACACACACACACACAGAGGGAGGGAGAGAGAGAGAGAGAGAGACTAGCAGGACAGAAGGACAAGGAAATGGAGCTGTGTTGATTAGAATTGCTATATTTTAGCCAATGTAAATCAATACTAACTGAAATAGATTATGATAAATTAAATATATATATTATAAACTTTGGGGCAACTACTAAAAAGCTCAGATTTGGGACGAGGCAAGGAAATTTACCCTCACACTGCTATTCACCATTGGAATGGAGGCTGTGCTCCCCTCTAAAAATAATAATCTAAGGGAAGAAATAAAAATCATGCAGTTGGAAAAGAGAAGGCAAAACTGTCTTTTCACAGAGAATATCATGGTGTATGTGGAAAACTCTAATTAGTCTATAAAAGCGCCACCGAAATTAGTAAATTTAGTAAAGGCAAGGAATACAAATTAATATGCAAACAATTATGTCTGTATATACTATTATCAAACAATTCAAAAAGGAAATTTTATAAATATTCTATTTACAAAGAAAAAAGTTAGTGAAAGATGTACTGTATATTAAAAGGTATAAAACATTGCTAAGAGAAAGTAAGAAACATCTAAACAAATGGACATGTCCTTTTCATGTACTGGAATACTTAATGTTGTTAAGAAGGCAGTTCTCCCTGAATTGATGTATAAATTTTAAATATTTAATATTAAAATCCTGGATTTTATCTAGACATTGAAAACCAAATTTTATTATTTTATATGTATGTTATTTATATCTATCTATATACAGTAGCTAAACAATTTTGAAACAGTGGGATGAAGACTTATACTACATGATTTTAAAACATAATATGATACTTTGGGACTCTGTGGCAAACAAGGCTGCAGTATTAGCATAAGGAGAACCATATAGATAAATAAAACATAGTAAAGGTTCAGATGTTTACGAAAACACATATGGACAATTGATTTTCCAAAAAGATGCCAAGAAAATGTAAAAGAAAAAGTATGACATTTTTAATAACTATGGTGGAACAGTTGGTTATACAAATGCAAAAAACAAACAAATAGACTGTTACAACACTATACATGGTAAAGTATGCTCCTGGCTGACAGACAAAATGGATTCCCCACGACAAACTGAGCTGCTGCAAGTTAAACCAGAAACAGATGGTCATGGCTGAGTGAAGGAGCAGTCACTGGACTCTGTGTTTTCAGAAAGGTGTAAAACTATCACAAGACCTCCCTTTCCACAATCAAGCCAAATCGGTTGCTGTTTTAGGTGTCAAAATAAACTTCCAGAAATACCCTCTACCATTCCCCAGTTCGAAACATGTGATGGAGACTTCTGATTCCAGCATGGAAAACAGCCAATAAGAGGTCACCTGGTCCAGTCATCAAGGCTCAGATATAACAACCAATCAGAACTCAGCTGTGCCAACCAATCAAAAGTAAGTGTTTCAAGCTTTCATTTGCATAAACAGACCTGATTGAGAACTTGAAAAGGAACGTCTCCTGTAAACTCCTAACTCTCTCTTTGTTCTCTGGAATGAATCTTTGTTTTACACTGAAGACTGCATCTTCCCGATTTGAAAACTGTTTACAGGAATAAAGTCTCTTTCCTTCAGATTTTTTTCAGAGACTTTTGTTCACTTATTTAATAATTCACATTCACTTATAATAAATAATAGCCCTAAATATAATAATGAAGAACAATAGCCCTAAATATAGGGTTATTGTTAATATATCTTTAAATATAACAAATATCTTTATTACAGGGCTATTGTTTATATATCTTTAAATATAGTAAATATCTTTATAATATTTAAAGATATAAAACTTCTAGAACAAAACATAGAAAAATTTTGCTTAAAGCAAAGCTTTCTTAAGCACAAAAGTTGGAAACAGAAAAGGAAGATTTTGATAACTTGTACTTTGTCAAAATTAAAAATGCGTGAACTTCATAGCAGACCATTAAGAAAATGAATATTCACATCCTGAATGAAAAATGTTTTCAAAATGTAAATATCATATAGTACTTGTATTGAAAAAAATAAAAATAATTCTTACAAATTAATGATAATACAAACAAGTAAATAGCAGAGAAATAGACACATAACCAAAGAAGATGCTTAAAGGCCACATAAGCACATTAAAAGATGCTCAAAAACATTAGTGATTGAGGAAATGGAAATTAAAACCATTGAATGAATGACCACTAAAATAATGAAAATAAAGAGCACTAATTTTACGAGGTATCAGAGAGGATACAGAAAAATTGGACTTCGAAGCATTCCTATTGGAAATGTAAATCGGTCCTGAAACTTTAGAAAATATACTGGCATTTATAAAGTAGTTTGGCAGTGTGCATATGTGTGTTTCTGCTTGTTTAAAGCAAAGCATACATTTACCATAGTATCCAATAATTTGTTTCCAAAGAATATATCAAAAAAATTAAAACATATGTCTACAAAAAGACATATATGTGAATGAT
>NW_020257523.1:0-50091 GCF_003255815.1 Theropithecus gelada
CATTACAGGCATGAGCCACTGTGCCCAGCCCTCCTTTTTTTTTTTTTTGGAATACTGTGGAAGGAAGTCACTATATGTAACCCACACCTAAGTTGTGGGAAGTTATACTCTATTTCTTTAAGGGTAGACTGTCTACATAATTTTTTTTTTTTTAAATTTTAGAGACAGAGTCTGGCTGTGTTGCCCAGGCTGGAGTGCAGTGGTGTGATCATGGCTCACTGCAGCCTCAACTTCCTGGGCTCAAGGGATCCTTCTGCCTCAGCCTCTAGTAGCTGGGACTACAGGTGTATGTCATCACATCTGGCTACTTTTTGTATATTTTTGTAGAGGTGGGATCTCACTATGTTGCTCAGGCTAGTCTGGAACTCCTGGCCTTAAGCACTCCTCCCGCCTTGGCCTCCCAAAGTTCTGGGGTTACGATTTACATCACTGCATCTGGCCTACATAAATTAGTATTATTTTTTAAGCTTGTCCACAGCTGAAACATAAGTTTTCTAGAATCCTTCCACATGGGAGATTTATGTCACTCTCCCCCATGTATTAGGTCATTGAATTATATCAGGATGGAATGCTATATATTTATTTATTTATTTTATTTTATTTTTTATTTATTTATTTTTTTTGAGACGGAATCTCCCTCTGTCGCCCAGGCTGGAGTGCAGTGACTAGATCTCGGCTCACTGCAAGCTCCGCCTCCCGGGTTTACGCCATTCTCCTGCCTCAGCCTGCCAAGTAGCTGGGACTACAGGTGCCCGCCACCTCGCCTGGCTAGTTTTTTGTATTTTTTGGTAGAGATGGGGTTTCACCGTGTTAGTCAGGATGGTCTCAATCTCCTGACCTTGTGATCCGCCCGTCTCGGCCTCCCAAAGTGCTGGGATTACAGGCTTGAGCCACCGCGCCCGGCCTATTTATTTTATTTTACTTTTGAGATGGAGTTTTGCCCTTGTTGCCCAGGCTGGAATACAATGGCATGATCTCAGCTCACCACAACCTCTGCCTCCCAGGTTCAAGCGATTCTCCTGCCTCAGCCTTCCAAGTAGCTGGGATTACAGGCGTGTGCCACCTTGCCCGGCTAATTTTGTATTTTTAGTAGAGACGGGCTTTCTCCACGTTGGTCAGGCTGGTCTTGAACTCCCGACCTTAGGTGATCCGCCTGCCTTGGCCTCCAAAAGTGCTGGAATTATCGGCATAAGCCACCACGCCTGGCCTGGATGTTTATTTTATGCTTTGTGTTATAACCCAATACTACTGTATTTTGTCAGTCAAATTGTTCCGGCTTTGGCCATCTACCACTCTTTAATTTGGCTTCTGTGGCCCTTTGACGTATTCCCATCAATGTGTTTTTCAGTGGTTTTTTTGTTTATTTGTTTTATTCGAAGCAGTTGCTTACTTTGTGGCAACACAAAATGCTGCAGGCTTATCTTGTATATTTCTGCCCTTTGTCCTAGAAGCAGCCATGTCTCCAAGGGGGCCCTGGTTCCTTTTAGTAGAGAATGGTATTGAAAGCCAGGATCTGGGGCACCAGGAGTGCTCATTGCTACTGGAATGTTGTTTCTTTAGATCTTTAGATTACCAGCAGCTTTTTCTTTTCTTTTTTTTTTTTTTAAGACAGGGTCTCACTATATTGCCCAGGCTGGAGTGCAGTGGTGCCATCTTGGCTCACTGCAGCCTAAACCTCCTGGACTCAAGCCATCCTCCCACCTCAGTGTCCCAAGTAGCTGGGACTACAGGCGTGTGCCACCATGCCCACCTAAATTTTTGCATTTTTTGTAGAGACAGGGTTTTACCATGTTGCTCAGCCTGGTCTCGAACTCCTGAGCTCAAGTGATCCACCCACCTTGGTCTCTCGAAGTGCTGCGATTACAGGCGTGAACCACCAAACCCAGTATCAATAGCTCTTTTCTTTTTCTTTTTCTTTTTTCTTTCCTTTTTTGTTTTTTTGTTTTTTTGTTTTTTTGGTTTTTTGTGAAAGGGTCTGCACTCACCAGCTGTGTGACCTTGGGCGAGTCATTTAATCTCTCTGAGTTTCAGCTTCCTCATCTCTAAAATGTCTAAAATGGGGGTGGGCCAGATGTGGCTCACACCTGTAGTCCCAGCACTTTGGGAGGCTGAGGTGGGCAGATCATTTGAGGCTAAGAGTTCAGACCAGCCTGGCCAATATGGTAAAACCCCATCTCTACTAAAAGTAAAAAAATTAGCCAGGCATGGTGGTACACACCTGTAATGCCAGCTACTCTGGAGGCTGAGACAAGAGAATCACTTGAACCCGAGAAGGGGAGGTTGTAGTGAGCCAAGATGGTGCCACTGCACTCCAGTCTGGGCAACAGCGAGACTCTGTCTCCAATAAATAAAAATAAAATAAGGCTGGTGTGGTGGCACACGCCTGTAATCACAGCACATTGGAGGCCAAGGCAGGCGGATCACCTGAGGTTAGGAGTTCAAGACCAGCCTGACCAACGTGGAGAAACCCTGTCTCTACTAAAAATACAAAATTAGCCGGGTGTGGTGGTGGGTGTCTGTAATCCCAGCTACTTGGGAGGCTGAGGCTGGAGAATCGCTTAAACCTGGGAGGTGGAGGTTGCGGTAAGCCAAGAGCGCGCCATTGCACCCCAGCCTGGGAGACAAGAGTGAAACTCGGTCTCTAAAAATAAAAATGAAATAAATAAAACGGGAGTTATCATAGTCCAGGTGATCCTTGAACAACCCGGGTCCTACATCTGAACCGTACAGGTCCACTTACAAGTGGATTTTCTTCCACCTCTGCCACCTGTGAGACAGCAAGACCAACCCCTCCTCCTCCTCCTCCTCCTCCTCCTCCTCCTCCTCCTCCTCCTCCTCCTCCTCCTCCTCCTCCTCAGCCTACTCCGAGTGAAGACGACACGAAGACCATTATGATCCACTACCACTTAATGAATGATGAATGTATTTTCTCTTTCTAATGATTTTTTTTTTTTTTTTTTTTTTGAGACAGTCTCGCTGTATTCCCCAGGCTGGAGTACAGTGGTATGATCTTGGCTCACTGCAACCTCCGCCTCCTGGGTTCAAGCGATTCTCCTGCCTCAGTCTCCTGAGTAGCTGGGATTACAGGCGTCTGCCACCATGCCCAGCTAATTTTGGTATTTTTAATAGAGCCTGGGTTTCACTATGTTGGCCAGGCTGGTCTCAAACTCCTGACCTCATGTGATCTGCCTGACTTGGCCTCCCAAAGTGCTGGGATTACAGGCATGAACCACGTCGCCTGGCCTCTTCCTAATGATTTTTTTTTTTTTTTTTTTTTTGAGACGGAATCTCCCTCTGTAGCCCAGGCTGGAGTGCAGTGGCCGGATCTCAGCTCACTGCAAACTCCGCCTCCCGGGTTCACGCCATTCTCCTGCCTCAGCCTCCCGAGTAGCTGGGACTACAGGCGCCCGCCACCTTGCCCGGCTAGTTTTTTTTTTGGTATTTCTTAGTAGAGATGGGGTTTCACCGTGTTAGCCAGGATGGTCTCGATCTCCTGACCTCGTGATCCACCCGTCTCGGCCTCCCAAAGTGCTGGGATTACAGGCTTGAGCCACCGCGCCCGGCCCCTAATGATTTTTTAAAGTACATCTTGTTTTCTCTATCTTCCTTTATCATAAAAATATACGATACAAATAAAATACAGAATATGTGTTAATGGACTGTATATGTTATGAGTAAGGTTTCTGGTCAACAGTGGGCTATTGGTGGTTAAATTTTGGGGCAGTGTGTATAAGGGTCAGGCGCACTTCCTGAGGGCACTGTGAGAACTAAATTGACCCACTTTTACAATCTTTGGAACCAAGGGCAGGTGCTGGGGCTCACACCTGTAATTCCAGCACTTAGGGAGGCTGAGGCAGGAAGATCCTTGAGGCCAAGAGTTTGAGACCAGCCTGGACAATAAAGCAAGACTCCGTCTCTACAAAAATTTTTAAAACTTAACCAGGCGGCCGGGCACAGTGGCTCACACCTGTAATCCCAGCACTTTGGGAGGCCGAGGCAGGCAGATCACAAGGTCAGGAGATCGAGACCATCCTGGCTAACACAGTGAAACCCCATCTCTACCAAAAATACAAAAAATTAGTCGGGCATGGTGGCGTGTGCCTGTAGTCCCAGCTGCTGGGGAGGCTGAGGCAGGAGAATGGTGTGAACCCGGGAGGCAGAGCTTGTAGTGAGCCGGGATCGTGCCACTGCACTCCAGCCTGGGCGACAAAGCAAGACTCTGTCTCAAAAAAAAAAAAAACTTAAAAAACTTAACCAGACGTGCTAGCGTGTGCCTGTAGTCCCAGCTAGTCAGGTGACTGAGGTGGGAGGATCCCTTGAGCTCAGAAGTTTGAGGTTGCCGTGAGCCGTGATCATGCCACTGCACTCCAACCTGGGTGACAGCAAGACCCTGTCTCTAAAAAAAATTTTCTAAAAAAACAAAACCCAGGTCTGCTTGGTCTCAAAGATCTTTATTTGCCTGCTCTGATTGTGAGATAGGAAGTTCCTGTCTGGTTTTGCTTTTCTTTTTGTGATGGAGTCTGTCTCTGTCATCCAGGCTGGAGTGCAGTGGCACAATTTCGGCTCACTGTAACCTCCACTGATAGTGGATTACACTTTTATTTTTAGTTTTTTATGAGATGGAGTTTTGGTCTTGTTGCACAGGCTAGAGTGCAATGGCAAGATCTCAGCTCACTGCAACCTCCGCCTCCCGGGTTCAAGCGATTCTTCTGCCTCAGCCTCTCAAGTAGCTGGGATTACAGGCACGCACCCCCACGCTTGGCTAATTTTTTTGTATTTTTAGTAGAGACACGGTTTTGCCATGTTGGCCAGGCTAGTCTCGAACTCCTGACCTCAAGTGGTCTACCCGCCTTGGCCACCCAAAGTGTTACAGGCATGAGTCACCGCGTCTGGCTCTGTTTTCCTTTTTTTTTTTTTTAATCAGAAGCATAGTTTTGATCCTAGGAAGTAGGAATCAATCGGCAACGGTAGTTCGGGGTTTTCTTGCCATCCCTCTCAGTCCCTGTCCGTTCCTTCAGCATAAGCTGTTGTGAGTCCAGGAGGTTAGGAGACACAGAAGCTGACTGAGCCCAAGTCCCTGCTCTAGAGGATATCACTGCCCTGAGGCAAAGACGGACACGTAGACACATAAATCCACCCAGCGTGACGAGGGATGGGCACAGATCGGCCTCCCATGGAGGGCAGTGTCGGGGCCACATTAATCCATGAGGAAGGGTCGGCCGGGCAGAGAAGAGAAGTGGGGAGTTCCAGACAGAGGGACTGGCAGGAGCAATGGCACAGAGCCGTTTCATTTTATTTATTTTATTTTATTTTAATTTTAGACAGGGCCTCACTCTGTTGCCCAAGCTGGAATGCCATGGTGTGATCATGGCTCACTGCAGCCTCAGCCTCCTGGGCTCTTTTTTTTTTTTTTTAAGAGATAGGGTCTTGTTCTGTCACCCAGGCTGGAGTGCAGTGGCATGATCACAGTTCACTACAGCCTCAAAACTTTTGTCAGGGAGGATCATTTGGGGAGCAGGGGCGCTGGTTCGGAGGGGAGATCACAGTGAGGTGTCACTGACCTTGAGGAGCCCTGGAAAGTCGGGCAGAGAAGCTCTGATGTGATTCCTTAGCCCATGTAGTCAACCCACTACAGCCCGATGCGGCCCATGCCTGTTTTCCAACGGCCCGTGAGCCAAGAATGATTTTTCCACGGTTGGAAAACTAACAGTAGTATTTTGTGACATGTGAAAAATACATGAAATGCAAGTTTCAGTGTCCATAAAGCTTGCCAGTAACACAGCCACGCCTCTCCTTTGTGTGTGGCCAGGGGACGCTCTTGAGCTGCCACAGAGGTGGAAGTTGTGCAGACAGGACCCGCTTTATGGATGTGCAAACTGCATCACGCAGGGCCCTGCCCTTCCACTGTCCCCGTTCTGAAGTTCTTTATAGTTTATGACTGAAGGGCCCTGCGTTTTTATTTTGCGTCAGGCCATGGAAATTATATAGCCGGCCCTAGCAACAGAGGACACGTACCCTACAAAGCCCCAAATATTTGCTATCAGACCCTTTTCAGGAAACATTGGTGGATCCCGTCTCCCCCCCACCCCAGAGGTTTCTATGTCCTGATACCCCGGAACCAATTAATATGGTACATCACATGGCAGGCTTAAGGGTCTTTTTTTTTTTTTTTTTTTTTTTAAAGAGATAGGGTCTGGCCGGGCTCGGTGGCTCACGCCTGTAATCCCAGCACTTTGGGAGGCCAGGGCAGGTGGATCACGAGGTCAGGAGATCGAGACCATCCTGGCTAACATGGTGAAACCCCGTCTCTACTAAATATATAAAAAATTAGCCAGGCGTGGTGGCAGGCGCCTGTAGTCCCAGCTACTTGGGAGGCTGAGGCAGGAGAATGGCGTGAACCCGGGAGGCGGAGCTTGCAGTGAGCCGAGATCGTGCCACTGCACTCTGGCCTGGGCAACAGAGCGAGACTCCATCTCAAAAAAAAAAAAAGATAGGGTCTTGCTCTGTCACCCAGGCTGGAATGCAGTGGCATGATCACAGTTCACTACAGCCTCAAAACTTTTGGGCTCCAGCGATCCTCCTGGCTTAGCCTCCTGAGTAGCTGGGGCTACAGACATAAGCCCCAGCTAATTTTAAAAAATTTTCCCAAGCTGGTTTTATTGAACTCCTGGCCTCAAACGATACTCCCAACTCAGCCTCCCAGTGTTGGGATTATAGGTGTGAGCCACTGTGCCCAACCTGGTTAAAGATTTTGAGATGGGCCAGGCATGGTGACTCATGCCTGTAATTCCAGCACTTTGGGAGGCTGAGGTGAGTGGATCACCTGAGGCCAGGAGTTTGAGACCAGCCTGGCCAACATGCTGAAACCCTGTCTCTACTAAAAATACAAAAATTGGCCAGCTATGGTGGCACACGCCTGTAGTCCCAGCTACTTTGGAGGCTGGGGTTGCTGTGAGCCGAGGTTGCACCACTGCACTTCAGCCTGGGCAACAGAGCAAGACTCCATCTCAAAAAAAAAAAAAAAAGATCTTGAGATGGGAGATCATTCTGGATGATCTGGGTGACCCAGTGTCATCACAGGGTCCTTATAAGAAGGAGGCAGGAGGATCAGAATCAGAGATTGGAAGAGGCTGCACTGCTGGCTTGAAGGTGGTGGAAGGGGCCACAAGCCAAGGAATTCAGACGGCCTCTAGATGTTGGGAAATGCAGGGAAATGGATCCTCCCTTGGAGCCTCTAGAAGGAACCAGCCCTGCGCACACCTTGATTTTAGAACCTAGTAAGAACTGATTTCAGACTTCTGACCGCAGGATTGTAAGATAATACAAATGTACTGCTTTGGGCTGGATGCGGTGGCTTACATCTGTAATTCCAGCACTTTTGGGAGGCTGAGATGGACAAATTGCTTGAGCTCAGGAGTTTGAGACTAGCCTGGGCAATATGGTGAAACCCCATCTGTACAAAAACTAAAATTAGCTTGGCGTGGTGGCACGTGCCTGTAGTCCTAGCTACTTGGGAGACTAAGGTGGGAAGATGGACTGAGCCCATGAGACTGAGGCTGCAGTGAGCCATGATCGCACCATGGCATTCCAACCTGGGCAATAGAGTGAGGCCCTGTCTAAAATTAAATAAAATTAATAACATAAAATAGTTTTTTTAAGTCACCAGGGTTGTGGTTGTTTGTTACAGTAGCCGCAGAGAAATAAAGGGGATGGGCATTGAAAATTTATTGGCTGGGTGTGGTGGCTCACGCCTGTAATCCCAGCACTTTGGGAGGCTGAGGCTGGTGATCACTTGAAGTCAGGAGTTCAAGGCCAGCCTGGCCAACATGGTGAAACCCCATCTCTACTAAAAATACAAAAATTAGCCGGGCTTGGTGGCGGGTGCCTGTAATTCCAGCTACTTGGGAGGCTGAGGCAGGAGAATTGCTTGAACCCAGGAGGTGGAGGTTGCAGTGAGCCGAGACTATGCCACTGCATTCCAACCTGGGCGACAAGAGTGAAACTCCATCTCAAACAATATATATAAAAATACAAATACAAAAATTAGCCAGGCATGGCGGCACATGCCTGTAATCCCAACAACTCAGGAGGCTGAGGCAGGAGAAAAGCAGGAGAATCGCTTGAACCCAGGAATCGGAGTTTGCTGTGAGCTGAGATTGTGCCACTGCAATCCAGCCTGGACGGCAGTGAGATCTGTCTTAAACAAACAAACAAACAAAGAATTTATCTTTTAGCTGAAAGAGTTTAAAACTGAGAGACTGCCGGGTGCGGTGGCTCACGCCTGTAATCCCAGCACTTTGGGAGGCCGAGGTGGGCGGATCACGACGTCAGGAGATTGAGACCACCCTGGCTAACATGGTGAAACCCCGTCTCTACTAAAAATACAAAAAATTAGCTGGGCATGGTGGCGGGCGCCGGTAGTCCCAGCTACTCGGGAGGCTGAAGCAGGAGAATGGTGTGCATCCGGGAGGCAGAGCTTGCAGTGAGCCGAGATTGCGCCACTGCACTCCAGCCTGGGCGACAGAGCGAGACTCCATCTCAAAAAAAAAAAACAAAAAACAAAAAAAACCCTGAGAGACTTATATGATTCTCTCCTTTTTTTTTTTCTGAGACAGAGTTTCTCCCTTGTTGCCCAGGCTGGAGTGCAATGGCGTGATCTTGGCTCACCGCAACCTCTGCCTCCTGGGTTCAAGCAATTCTCCTGCCTCAGCCTCCCGAGTAGCTGGGATTACAGGCATGTGCCACCACGCGGGGCTAATTTTGTATTTTTAGTAGAGATGGGGTTTCTCCGTGTTGATCAGGCTGGTCTTGAACTCCCAACCTCAGGTGGTCTAACTACCTCGGCTTTCCAAAGTGCTGGGATTACAGGCATGAGCCATGGCACCTGGCCCTCTCTATCTCTTTCTTTCTCTCTTTCTTTCTCTTTCCCTTCCTTCCTTTCTTTTCCCTCCTTCCCTTCTTTCTTTCTCTTTCTCTCCCCTCCGTCCCTCCCTCCCTCCCTCCCTTCCTTCCTTTCTTCTTTCCTTTTTTCCTTCTTTCCACAGGAACCTGGGGCAAGTAGAAGATACAACATGAGCAGTGGGGAGGCCTCCAGGGAGGCCATCTAGACAACTGAAGGAGAGATGGCAGAGTGGACTGGTGGCCGGAGGAGTGCTGGAGGGTTCTGGAGAGAAGGAGGCTGATTCCAGATGTCTAAGATGTGGGGTCAGCAGGACCCTGAGTGACCAGTGAAATGTGAAGAAGGTGGCAGCCAGGTCAATTAGAGACAGATGTGGGGGAAAGCCATTCTGTCTCAAAATTCTGGAGGGTTCCATATACCGGATGGAGTTACTCTGGGGACATCATCAGAAATGGGTGTGCCTGTCAGGCGAGCAGTTCACTGGTCAGCCCCCACACAGAGCCAAGGCATCACAGCCCACCCCAGTTCACTGTCCATTCTGAAAACAGAAGCCGGGCAAGCTCCAAAAAGCTGGAAGAACCTTCTAGAAGCCCTGTGTTCTTCTGAGGCCCAACTTCAATCCAATGCCACCTCAAGCACCAGTGAAATCGGTCATAGGAGAAGATTAGAGGCTTTATGTTTTTTCTCAGGCAGTTGAGTTTATTTTCAGGTTAGCAGCAGTTTGGAGTTCACTTCCTGGATGAGATCAGAGTTGGAGGGGCAGGTGGCCACGGTGTTACTGTGTGAAGAGTCCTTGCAGCCACAGCTCATTGGCAGTTCTACCTTGTGCACAGTTCTGCCCTGAAGAGGCTGGCCCCGGAGCAGACACAGAAATACCAGGCTTGCTTACTTTATTTATTTATTTATTTTTGAGATGGAGTCTCACTCTGTCGCCAGGCTGGAGTGCAGTGGCATGATCTCGGCTCACTGCAACCTCCGCCTCCTGGGTTCAAGCGATTCTCCTGCCTCACCTTCCCAAGTGGCTGGGATTAAAGTTACGTGCCACCACACCCAGCTAATTTTTGTATTTTTAGTAGAGATGGGGGTTTCACCATGTTGGCCAGGATGCTCTTGATCTCCTGACCTCGTAATCCACCTGCCTCGGCCTCCCAAAGTCCTGGGATTATAGGTGTGAGCCACTGCGCCTGGCCTATTTATTTAAGACAGAGTCTTGCTCTGTCGCCCAGGCTACAGTGCAGTGGCACGATCTCAGCTCACTGCAACCTCATGTCCCAGATTCAAGCAATTTTCTTGCTTCAGCCTTCTTAATGGTTGAGATTATAGGCACCCACCACCACACCCGGCTAATTTTTTTGTATTTTTAGCAGAGATGGGGTTTCACCATGTTGGGCAGTCTGGTCGAGAACTCCTGATCTCAAATGACCCACCTGCCTCAGCCTCCTAAAGTGCTGGGATTACAGGTGTGAGCCACCGTGCCTGGCCACCATGCTTGACTTTAGGAATTACTTCACTTTCCCCAGCCGCAGTTTGTTTATTTGTACAAGGCAGGCAGTACTGGTGCCACCACCTCAAAAGCCTGTTTAAAGCAGGAACCCAGCAGGGCACTTAACGCACCTTCTTGGTGGCCGTCCAGTAAACAACATGGGGGTCAGTGACCCAGAGGGCAGCACAGACCTCTCCACTGCTTGTCACAGAATTGCAGCCTCTCTAACACCACACGCAAGATAACACAGGTCACTGGCCTGAGCCAGCTTGGGACGTTTTCCAGAGTTCACTTTCTGGATCCTAACTATAACCCTTCCATTCCTTTTTCTTTCTTTCTTTTTCTTTCGTTCTCTTCTTTTTCTTTCTCTCTTTTTCTTTCTTTCTCTCTTTCCTTTCTCTTTTTCTTTCTTTCTCTTTTTCTTTCTCTTTTTTCTTTCTCTCGTCTCTTTTTCTTTCTCTTTTTTTCTTTCCTTCTTTCTCTCTCTTTCTTTTTCTTTCCTTCTTTCTCTTTCTCTTTTTTTCTTTCTCTCTTTCTCTTTTTCTTTCTCTCTTTTTCTTTCTTTCTCTCTTTCTTTCTCTCTCTCTTCTTTCTCTTGCTTTCTCCTTCCTTCCTTCCTTCCTTCCCTCTTTGCCTCTCTCTCTCTTTCTCTTTCTTTCTTTGATGGAGTCTCATTCTGTCACCCAGGCTAGAGTGCAATGGCACAATCTTGGCTCACTGCAACCTCCACCTCCTGGGTTCAAGTGATGCTCCCGCCTCAGCCTCCCAAGTAGCTGGGACTACATGTGTGTGTCACCACGGCCGGCTAATTTTTGTATTTTAGTAGAAACAGTATCGCCGTGTTGGCCATGCTGGTCTCAAACCCCTGACCTCAAGTGATCTACTCATCTCGGCCTCCGAAAGTGCTGGGATTACAGGTGTGACCCACCATGCCCGGTCTCCAGAATATTTTCATCACCCCATAAAGAAACCCTGTACCCATTAGCTGTCATTCCCCATTTCTGGAACCCACTAGTCTACTTCCTGACTCCACAGATTTTTCTACTCTGGATACTTCATACAAATGGAATCTTATCCAGTGAATTATTTTGTGCCTGGTTTCTTTCACTGAGCATGTTTTTAAGGTTCATGTGCTATTGTAGAAGGAGTTAGTACTTCATTCCTTTTTAGGGTTGAATATAATTTCATCCTATGCCGGAGGCTGAGTCAGGAGGGTTACTTGAGGCGGGGAGTTCCCTTAGGCCACATAGCAAGACTCTAACTTTAAAACATCTTTGAAAAATCAAGCCTGGGCGGGGTGGTTCATGCCTGTCATCCCAGCACATTGATGGTCCAAGGCAGGCTGATCACCTGAGGTCAGGAGCTTGAGACCAGCCTGGCCAACACGATGAAAGCCTGTCTCTACTAAAAATGCAAAAATTAGCGGGGCATGGTGGCGAGAGCCTGTAGTGCCAGCTACTCAGGAGGCTGAGGCAGGAGAATTGCTTGAACCTGGGAGGCAGAGGTTGCAGTGAGCCAAGATCGCGCCACTTTCACTCCGGCCTGGGCAACACAAAATTCCATATCAAAAAATAAAAATAAAATAAAAATTAGCTGGGGGTTGGCAGGGTGCAGTGTCTCACCCCTGTAATCTTAGCCTGTTGGGAGGCTGAGGGGGGCTGATCACCTGAGAATTGCTTGAACCCAGGAGGCGGAGGTTGCGGCAAGTGTAGTGGTGTGATCTCGGCTCACTGCCACCACCACACTCGGCTAATTTTTTGTATTTTTTAAGTAGAGACAGGGTTTCACCGTGTTAGGATGGTCTCGATCTTCCGACCTTGTGATCCACCCACCTCAGCCTCCCAAAGTGCTGGGATTCCAGGCGTGTGCACCCAGCTCCTTCTTCCTATTCTTTCAAAGCCACCAGTTGCCCTCCTATGATAACCCATTATCTATTAACCCGTGGATCTATTAATGCATGAATAGATTGATCTGTTCATGAGGCCAGAATTCTCATGATCCAGTCACCCCTTAAAGGCCCCACCTCTGTCGACACTGACTGCTACATCAAGGATTAAGTTTCACCGTGAGTTTTGGAGGGAACGAACATTGAAACTGTAGCACCAGGTGTTATCAGTCTATTAAAAGCTCATGCAAATTGATAAGCACCAAAGGTGCAAAGATCAGAAACAGACAATTCCCAGGAAGAGAAGGGGGAGTCTAGGAGCCTAAGAGTGGATGTATTGGGCATCAGGGGAGGGCCTGTTGGCCCAGGGTTGGTCACAGCAAGGATCATTCCAATGCTGCGAGGACCTCAACACTTGCTTTCCCAAGGGGTGGCTGCCATTTCAATTGGAGAGACCCTTTGGATAATGCATACCCAGCATATAAGAGGGTTCATAGACCAGGCGTGGTGGCTCACGCCTGTAATCCCAGCACTTTGGAAGGCTGAGGCAGGAGGAGAATTGCTTGAGTCCGGGAGTTCAAGACCAGCCAGGGCAACATAGCAAGAACCTGTCTCTACGGAAAAAAAAAAAAAGGTCGGGCCCAGTGGCTCCTGCCTGTAATCCCAGCACTTTGGAAGGCTGAGGCAGGCAGATCACCTGAGGTCAGGAGTTTGAGCTCAGTAGCTCTGTAAAAATGCAGATCACCTGAGATCAGGAGTTCGTGCTCAGTAGCTCTTTAAAAATATAATAATTAGCTGGGCATGGCAGTAATTAGCACACCTGTAATCCTGGTTACTGGAGAGGCTGAGGCATGAGAATCGCTTCATCCTGGGAGGTGGAGGTTGCAGTGAGCCTATCGTGCCATTGCACTGCAGCCTGGGCAATAGAACGAGACTCCATCTCAAAAAAAAAAAAAAAGAGGGTTCATAGTCTGAGCTTGTGATTATACCACTGAAAATTACCCCCAAGCCACCTGTGGAAGGGCTTCCTGCAGGAGGACGTGTCTTAGGATCTTTAATAAGTTACCTTCTGGTTGGAAACTACCTAAATGCCCAGCACTCAGGTTGGCCCGGTAAATCATGCACCCATAGGAGTTACGGTCAGGAGGCCTGTGACCCTGTAGAGTAGTAGTGGCTCCCGAGCCCTGGGCCAAGCACTGTACTGATACCCTCAGATCCTCACAGTAACAGCCTATTCAGTTCTGTTAGCCCCATTTTACAGCAAAGGGCTGCTCTGGGGGAGGGGAGGAGCCCAGCTGGGTGGGAGATCGTGGGTTTATGGTGACATCTGTGGGTACTCCATCCAATCAAGGGCCTGAGGCTTAAGAGGCTTGAATTTGGGGAGACAGGGACACTCTAAATGGTGCAGTTAAAGCGGTGGCTTCAGGTCCAGGTGGGAGAGGAAGAAACAGCTAGGGAAAAGGGATGTATTCATCTTTTTTTTTTTTTTTTGAGACAGAGTCTCACTGTGTTGCCCAGGCTGGAGTGCAGTGGTGCAATCTTGGCTCACTGCAAGCTCCGCCTCCTGGGTTCACGCCATTCTCCTGCCTCAGCCTCCCTAGTAGCTGGGACTACAGGTGCCCGCCACCTACCATGCCCAGCTAATATTTTGTATTTTTAGTAGAGATGGGGTTTCACCGTGTTAGTCAGGATGGTTTCGATCTTCTGACCTCATGATCCGCCCGCCTTGGCCTCTCAAAGTGCTGGGATTATAGGCGTGAGCCACCGCGCCTGGCCATATTAGTCTTTTTTTTTTTTTTGGAGACATTCTTGCTCTGTCACCTAGGCTGGGCTGGAGTGTAATGGCACGATCTCGGCTCACTGCAACCTCCGCCTGCCAGGTTCAAGCGATTCTCATGCCTCAGCCTCCCGAGTAGCTGGGATTACAGGCATGTGCCACCAAACCCGGCTAATTTTTTTATTTTCAATAAGGACAGGGTTTTCACCTTGTTGGTCAGGCTGGTCTCAAACTCTTGGGCGACAGAGATCTGCCCACCTCGGCCTCCCAAAGGGCTGAGATTACAGGCATGAGCCACCGCCCAGTCTCAGTGGTCTTTCATCTTTGTTCCATCCTCATTCCCATTCAGTACCTGATGTGCTTCTGTCTTACTGGGGTGCACCCCGGGGGACGCATGACTGTGCTACAGCCCACGGGGTTTCAGCAGGGTGAGCAGAGGACCTCGGGTGGCCCTTGTTACCCACACTGCTAACTCACGGGGCTCAGGCTTGGGGAGGGGTCACATGGAAATCACCCGGCTGGCCAGAGCAGTTGCAGCCACATCAGGTAGAGGGCAGGAGCCAGCAGTGGGATTGGGTGGGCCCCCGTGGGAGGGACGACCAAACCCTGAAAGTAGCCTCCACCCTCCAGGGTGCAGGGGCTTCCCTGGACACAAACTTTGCTTCCTCGTCCCCCTCTTTATACCATTGCACCCGGGTTTGTTTGTCTGTTTTTAGTGACAGAGGCTTGCTCTGTCGCCCAGGATGGAGTGCAGTGGCATGATAGCTCACTGCAACCTCCGCCTCCCAGATTCAAGCGATTCTCCTGCCTCAGTCTCCTGAGTAGCTGGGATTATAGGCATGTGCCACCACATCCGGCTAATTTTTTAATTTTTTTTTTTTTTTTTTTTTTTTTTTAGTGGAGACAGGGATTCATTACGTTGGCCAGGCTGGTCTTGAACTCCTGATCTCAAGTGATCCACCGGCCTTGGCCTCCCAAAGTGCTGGGATTACAGACATGAGCCACTGGCACCCGGCCCCTGGGGTTTTCTTTACCCAGACCCCTGCTGCCTTCTCTTCCTGTGGCTGATGTCTCCCTACCTTGTCCCCCAGAAATGCAGCTGCTTTGCCCTCAACCACAGCTCCCGCATCCAGTGCAGGGCCTGGCTCTTGACTGAGACATCAGCAAATGTGAGCCCTGCTCTCCTGGGTCACTGCAGGCTCCTTCAGGAAGGAAGCGGGGATCTGTCCCCCTTGGCATCCCCAGTGCCCCGCGTGGGGGGCCTGGCACCCATGAGGCAGTCGAAGCTTGCGGACCGGATGAACAAGCAGTGAGCCCTACCTTCGAGGGCCTGTCTTGAGGACACCAGGTGGGTTTATGACATCCCAGCAGACACGAGGCCCCCAGGGACCAGTCCCTCTCCGGCACTGGCACCAGGGCCCTTGCCCCACTGGATCAGGCCTCCCAAGCTTGGGGTCCCTTTTCCAGTCGGCAAGAGAGGCACTCCACTCCTGCTCCAGCCCAAGCAGAACCTGCCAACTCCAAGGGGTGGCCAATGAGGGGATCCGTGACATAAGTCCTTCAGAGGCAGCAGGGACAAGGAGCTGTAGGGAGAATAGGGCAGGCCTGGGGTGCGAGGTGCTGGCAAGGTGCAGACCCACCACCCCAACCCAACCCCTCCTCCGCAAATCCCATCATCTCTGCCCTGTGCCCCATGAACGAACCAGCTCCTTTCCAGCCCAGTGACCAGCACAGGCTCGAGACGTTTCCCTCAGACATTGTCTGCCTGACCACCTCTTCCAGCACAGCGAGGGGCATGGGATCCGGGGGCCAGAGCGGGCCAGGCCTAGGGGTGGGGAGAAAAACATCACTATTCTTAGATCCCTCGTCCTCCAGGGCTCGGGTCAGGCCGAGCAGTCACATTCCAGAGGTAGAAGCCATCAGCCCACACAAATGCTTCTGTTCCCTGAGGAGGCCAAGGGTCACCAGGAACTAAAATCAGCTTTTCCCAAGAAAAGCAGGAGACGGGGTGGGGGATGGGGGCAGGGGTAGAAAGGCCAAAGGTCACCCAGTAAACACCTTCCAGCTGCCCCTGCTGGGAAACCCCCTCTGAGTCCAGACGGATCAGGACAGAAGCATTCTCACCCTCTAGGCTACCCGCTGGCTGATTCTTCCTGGTAGGGGGTGGTCCTGTGCATTCTAGATTATTTAGCAGCTCTCTGGCAGCCCACCGCCCGCCCCGCCTCACCACCCCCACCTAAGCGGTGACAGCCAAATCTTTCTCCAGGCACGGCCAGGGTAGGTATTTGGGGTAGGTATTTAGGAGCCTGCTGTTCTATGGACTCTGTTCTCTCGGCCTGGAATCCTCTTCCCACATAGCACAAACCCCCACCAGCCCTGCAGTCTTCCAGAACTAAACCCACACATCACCTCGCTCAGGAAGTTTCCCGTGGACCCCCCCCATCTTACGAGTTTGGCCCCCACGGATGCTGTGGTAGGTAAAATAATGCCCCCTTGGCCAGATACGGTGGCTCACACCTGTAATCCCATCACTTTGGGATGCCGAGGAGGGAGGATCGCTTGAGCCTAGGAGTTTGAGACCAGCCTGGACAACACAGCAGGACACAGTCTCTACAAAATACATATATTTTTTTGAAACGGAGTCTCGCTCTGTCGCCCAGGCTGGAGTGCAGTGGCTGGATCTCAGCTCACTGCAAGCTCCGCCTCCCGGGTTCACGCCATTCTCCTGCCTCAGCCTCCCAAGTAGCTGGGACTACAGGCGCCCGCCACCTCGCCCGGCTAGTTTTTTGTATTTTTTTTAGTAGAGACGGGGTTTCACCATGTTAGCCAGGATGGTCTCGATCACCTGACCTCGTGATCTGCCTGTCTCGGCCTCCCAAAGTGCTGGGATTACAGGCTTGAGCCACCGCGCCCGGCCTCTACAAAATATTTTTAAAAATTAGCTGGGGCCTGGCGCGGTGGCTCACGCCTGTAATCCCAACATTCTGGGAGGCTGAGGTGGGCGGATCATGAGGTCAAGAGATCAAGACCATCCTGGCCAACATGGTTAAACCCCGTGTCTAGTAAAAATACAAAAATTAGCTGGGTGTGTTGGCATGTGCCTGTAGTCCCAGCTACTCAGGAGGCTGAGGGAGGAGAATCGCTTGAACCCGGGAAGTGGAAGTTGCAGTGAGCCGAGATTGCACCGCTGCACTCCAGCCTGGTGACAGAGCGAGACTCATATCAAAAAAAAAAAAAATTAGCAGGGGCTGGTTGCAGTGGCTCATACCTATAATCCCAGCACTTTGGGAGGCCAAGGCAGGTGGATCCCTTGATGCCAGGAGTTTGAGACCAGTCTGGCCAACAAGGTGAAACCCCAACTCTAGTAAAAATACAAAAATTAGCCAGGCGTGGTGGCACATGCCTGTAGTCCCAGTTGTACTTGAGAGGCTGGGGCAGGAGAATTGCTTGAACTCGGGGGGCGGGGTGGGGGCAGAGGTTGCAGTGCGCTGAGATTGAGCCACTGCACTTCAGCCTTGGCTACAGAGCAAGACTCTGTCTCAAAAAAAAAAAAAAAAAAGCTGGTCTTTCTGGCTCATGCCTGTAATCCCAGCACTTTGGGAGGCTGAGGCAAGCGGATCACGAGGTTGGGAGTTCAAGACCAGCCTGTCCAACATGGAGAAACCCTGTCTCTACTAAAAATACAAAATTAGCTGGACGTGGTGGCGCATGCCTGCAATCCCAGCTACTTGGGAGGCTGAGGCAGGAGAATCGCTTGAACTCGGGGGGCAGAGGTTGCTGCTAGATGGAGCCATTGCACTCCAGCCTTGGCTATAGAGCAACACTCTGTCTCAGAGAAAAAAAAAAAAAAGGGAGGAGGCAGGAGGGTCACCGTCAGAAAGAGACTGGAAGAGGCCGTGCTGCTAGCTGTGAAGGTGGAAGAAGGGGCCCCAAGATGAGAGCTGTGGGTACCTCTAGAAGCTGGGAAAGGCTGTAAATGGAGCTTCCAGGAGGAACCAGCCTCATCAACGCCTTAATTTTAGGACATCTGACCTCCAGTGCTGTAAAATCATAAGTCTGTGTTGCTTTAAGCTGCTCTGTTTCTGGTCATTTGTTTCAGCAGCCACAGGAGACTCATACCAGCCTCTGCTCTGCAGCCCCGAGTCAGCCCTGGAGAGCCGCTGGGCAGTCAGACTGGCATTTGCCCTTCCTGGCACGAGCTTTGTAACCTGGCAGAGCTGCTGGCCGTGACAAGCATCTCCTAGGAGATGGGGGAACTCAATGGAAAAAGGTTTCGGAGTCAGGGCTTAGGTGGACCACATTCCTTCAAGCTTTATGCCATAGAGAGCTTCGCTAGGGAGGTGGAGAAGCAGACGAAGTGACTCGTATTCTCTCCAATTTATTTATTTAATTTATTTTCTGATGGACTCTGTCTCTGTCATCCAGGCTGGAGTACAGTGGCTTGATCTTGGCTCACTGCAACTTCCGCCTCGTGGGTTCAAGTGATTCTCCTGCCTCAGCCTCCCAAGTAGCTGGAATTACAGACATGCACCACCACGCCCAGCTAGTTTTTTGGTATTTTTAGTGGAGATGGAGTTTCACCATGTTGGCCACGCTGGTCTCCAACTCCTGACCTCAAATAATCCACCTGCCTTGGCCCCCCAAAGTGCTGGGATTACAGGCATGAGCCACCATGCCCAGCCCAAATAATTTTTTTAAAAGGCCAGGCTGGTGGCTCATATCTGGACTCCCAGCGCTTTGGGAGGCTGTGGTAGGAAGATCACTTGAGCCCAGGAGCCCAGGATCCCAGGAGTTCCAGGCTGTAGTGAGTTGTGATCATGCCACTGCACTCCAGCCTGGATGACAGAGGAAGACCCTACCGCCATCCCTGCCCACGAAAAAAGTGATTCCTATAAAGACCCAAGGGTCCAATCTTTGTTTCATGGTAGCTTTATTCTTTATTTCTTATTACTTTTTTTTTTTTTTTTTTTTTTTTTTTTGAGACGGAGTCTCGCTCTGTCGCCCAGGCTGGAGTGCAGTGGCCAGATCTCAGCTCATTGCAAGCTCCGCCTCCCGGGTTTACGCCATTCTCCTGCCTCAGCCTCCCGAGTAGCTGGGACTACAGGCACCTGCCACCTCGCCCAGCTAGTTTTTTTGTATTTTTTAGTAGAAACGGGGTTTCACCGTGTTAGCCAGGATGTTCTCAATCTCCTGACCTTGTGATCCACTGGCCTCGGCCTCCTAGAGTGCTGGGATTACAGGCGTGAGCCACCGCGCCTGGCCCAGATTTTTTTGTTTTTGGGTTTTTTGTTTGTTTCTGGTTTTTGGTGGTTTTTTTGTTTTTTTTTTTAGACGGAGTGTTGCTCTGTCACCCAGGCTGGGGTGCAATGGCCTGATCTTGACTCACTGCAACCTCTGCCTCCTGGGTTCAAGCAATTCTCCTGCCTCCTCAGCTTCCCGAGTAGCTGGGACTACAGGCGCCCGCCATGACACATGGCTAATTTTTTGTATTTTTAGTAGAGACGCGGTTTCACCATGTTAGCCAGGATGGTCTCGATCCCCTGAACTCGTGATCCACGCGCCCTGGCCTCCCAAAGTGCAGGGATTACAGGCGTGAGCCACCGTGCCCGGCCCTGTTTATTGCTTTTTTGGTTTTGATTTTTCTTTTTTTGAGACAGAGTTTCGCTCTTGTTTCCCAAGCTAGAGTTCAATGACAGGATTTTGACTCACTGCAACCTCCGCCTCCTGAATTCAAGCGATTCTCCTGCCTCAGCCTCCCTAGTAGCTGGAATTATAGGCGTGTGCCACCATGCCTGGCTAAGTTTTGTATTTTTAGTAGAGACAGGGTTTCACCATGTTGACCAGGCTGGTCTCAAACTCTTTACCTCATGATCTGCCCACCTCAGTCTCCCAAAGTGCAGGGATTACAGGCATGAGCCACCGTGCCCGGCCCAGACTGAGTTTTTGATTCAGGGTGGGAGAGTTTATCAGAGGCTTGGACTGCTTCTGTGTCTCTGTTATACTTGTTTGGGAGGGAGAGTTGTGTGTCTGTCCCCATACATCTTCCTGCAGCTGCAGGCATACCCCCCTCCTCCCCTCCACTAAAGTCAGCCTTTAGCTTCCCTATTTCAGCGCACCTGAAGGGAAAGGAATGTGCTTATTAAGTAAGGCCGCACTGTTTTACTGGGGCCCATTGTATGAGGGTGAAGTTTGGCAGTTACCCAAGAGACTTTCCCCCTATTTCCCTCTGTGCCCGAGCTGTCTTATCTGTGTTTTACTGTCTGCTCTTTCTGGCTGCTTGTGGGTTGGAAGATAAGTGATTTCCTTGAAATGCAAGAGGCTAGACAGGGAGCTGGAACTGAAACTGGCGGGGTTTGTCCCAGATGACAGTGCTCCTGCTCTGTCATTCCAGACCCTGTAGTTGTAAAAGGACAAGGCGTGACGTGTTCTTTCTGGCTACTTCCTGCTGATGTGGGGGGGGGGGGGGGGGGGGGGGGGGGAGGCGCGGAGAGTTTTCTGGTCTTGGATTGACTGCAGGAGCAACACTGTGTGTAGATGTTTTTGGGTAGTTGTCTGCGAAATGGCCGTGATTCTGTGGGTTAAAAATGTTTAAAAAAGGATAATTAGGCAGGGTAAAAACATTAGTCCTAGACTTTTCAGCAGCGTTTCTTTTTCTTTACTTTCTTTTTGATACGGAGTCTTGCTCTGTCACCCAGGCTGCAGTGCAGTGGTGCAATCTCGACTCACTGCAACCTCCGCCTCCCAGGCTCAAGCAATTCCCCTGCCTCAGCCTCCCGAGTAGCTGGGACTACAGGCGCACATCACCACGCCTGGCTAATTTTTTTGTATTTTTAGCAGAGATGGCGTTTCACCCTGTTAGCCAGGATGGTCTCGATCTCCTGACCGCCTCAGCCTCCCAAAGTGTTGGGATTACGGTCAGGAGCCACCGCGCCCAGCCTTCAGCAGCGTTTCTTTTTTTGTTTGTTTGTTTTTGTTTTTTGAGACGGAGTCTCGCTTTGTTGCCCAGGCTGGAGTGCAGTGGCACCATCTCGGCTCACCGCAAGCTCTGCCTCCTGGGTTCACGCCGTTCTCCTGCCTCAGCCTCCGAGTAGCTGGGACTACAGGCGCCCACCACCACGCCCAGCTAATTTTTTTTTTTGTATTTTTAGTAGAGACGGGGTTTCACCGTGTTAGCCAGGATGGTCTCGATTTCCTGACCTCGTGATCCGCCCACCTCGGCCTCCCAAAGTGCTGGGATTACAGGCGTGAGCCACCGCTCCCGGCAGCAGCGTTTCTTATTAGGTCCGATTGGTTGAGACAGAAGCAACATTTTTTTCCCAGTGACAGGCAGAGGCAAGTGTTTGGGAAGACCCCTGTGTTATTTTTTTGTTAGCAACTGTTATTCCTGATATGAGGAAAATAACTAAGCCAAATGCTACAGTAATTGAGATTCTCTATCTGATATTCCACCCAGGGGACGTTATAGTATATAGTTCTACTGCAAATAGTAGATAAAGCAATTCCCAGAGGGTGGTGTAGTAAATAATTTTCATTAAAAAAAGTTTTAATATTTGGTTTAAAAGGAGATGTAGAAGTGACAAAAAGTATTTGGTGAGGTAGGGGTGAGACTAAGGTGAGTAATTTTCACTTAGTTACTTATCTTTTTTTTTTTTTTGAGACGGAGTCTTGCTCCATGGCTCAAGTTAGAGTGCAGTGGCATGATCTCAGCTCACTGCAACCTCCTGTCTCAGCCTCCCTAGTAGTTGGGATTACAGGTGCCTGCCACCACACCTGGCTAATTTTTGCATTTTCAGTAGCAACGGGGCTCCTCTCCTTGTTGGGGTTGTCTCAGGCTGGTCTCAAACTCCTGACCTCAGGTGATCCACCCACCTCGGCCTCCCAAAGTGCCTGGATTACAGGCATGAGCCACCTTGCCCGCCACTTATCTTTTATGATTTTCAGATTAAGATTTCTTTTTTTTTTTTTACATTGATAGGACATTTTTCTGGGCTGTTAGGGGTTGCTTTCTCCACTTTTCAGGCTTTGACTTGAGTGTAATGTATCCAGGAGTTGATTTCTGCAACAGATATAATTTAAACTGTAGAAAATAATAAAAATTGAAAAAAATTAGGCAAGACTAGAATGTAACAACAGGTGTGCTATAGTTTTTGTTTTTGTTTTTGTTTTTACTATAAGTTCTAGGGTACATGTGCACAACGTGCAGGTTTGTTACATATGTATACATATGCCATGTTGGTGTGCTGCACCCATTAACTAGTCATTTACATTAGGTATGTCTCCTAATGCTATCCCTTCCCCCTCCCCCCAGGTGCGCTATGGTTTTTGTTTTTGTTTTTGTTTTTTTTGAGATGGAGTCTCACACTTTAGCCCAGGCTGGAGTGCAGTGGTGCGATCTCGGCTCACTGGAAGCTCCGCCTCCCGGGTTCACGCCATTCTCCTGCCTCAGCCTCCCGAGTAGCTGGGACTACAGGCGCCCGCCACCACGCCCAGCTAATTTTTTGTATTTTTAGTAGAGATGGGGTTTCACTATGTTGGCCAGGATGGTCTCAATCTCCTGACCTCGTGATCCACCTGCCCTGGCCTCCCAAAGTGCTGGGATTACAGGCGTGAGCCACCGCGCCCAGCCAGTGTGCTATAGTTTTTTAAACATAATTTTCACTCTTCAGTTTCCCATCTTTATTAAAAAACAAATAATGGTAGGACTGGTTTGCTTTATTATATTTGGCTTAATTATTTGTATACAGTGCAGCAAGAATAATTATTTGCTACATAGGCCTTTTTTTTTTTTTTCCTTGAGACGGAGTCTTGCTCTGTTGCCCAGGCTGGAGTGCAATCGTGTAATCTCAGCTCACTGCAACCTCTGCCTCATGGGTTCAAGCGATTCTCCTGCCTCAGCCTCCTGAGTAGCTGGGATTACAGGCGCGCACCATCACACCAGCTAATTTTTTGTATTTTTAGTAGAGACAGGGTTTCACCATGTTGGCCAGGCTGGCCTTAAACTACTGACCTCATGATCTGCCCACCTTGGCCTCTCAAAGTGCTGGAATTACAGGCGTGACCCACCACGTCCAGCCACTACATAGGCCTTTTTTTTTTTTTTTTGAGATGGAGTCTCACTCTGTCGCCCAGGCTGGAGTGCAGTGGTGCCATCTCCGCTCACTGCAAGCTCCGCCTCCCGGGTTCACGCCATTCTTCTGTCTCAGACTCCCGAGAAGCTGGACTACAGGCGCCCGCCACCATGCCCAGCTAATTTTTTTTTTTTTTTTTAGTACAGACGGGGTTTCACCGTGTTAACCAGGATGGTCTCGATCTCCTGACCTCGTGATCCACCTGCCTCAGCCTCCCAAAGTGCTGGGATTACAGGTGTGAGCCACCGCGCCCCACGTCTTTTTTTTATTTTTAATTAATTATTTAATTTTTTGAGACTGGGTCTCGCTCTGTCACCCAGGCTGCAGTACAGCGGCACAATCTTGGCTTGCTGCAACCTCCGCCTCCCGGATTCAAGTGATTCTCCTGCCTCAGCCTCCCGAGTAGCTGGGATTGCAGGCGCCTGTCACCATGCCTGGCTAATTTTTGTATTTTTGGTAGAGACGGGGTTTCACCATGTTGGCCAGGCTGGTCTCGAACTCCTGACCTCAGATGATACACCTGCCTCGGCCTCCCAAAGTACTGGGATTACAGGTGTGAGCCACTACGCCCACCCTGAATAGATGTATTTAGCCATGGGAGGGTTATGGTCAAGTCTGCGTCTGAGCTCTGCCAAGGTCATCTGGAAGATGCCACAGAGGGTGAGGTGAGGGCAGGGAGAGTCAACAGCCCAGGCATGGTAGGGCATGGTAGTGTGAACCTGTAGTCCCAGCCATTTGGGAGGCTGAGGCAAGAGGACTGCTTGAGCCTAGGAGTTCAAGGTTACAGTGGGCTATGATTGCACCATGGCACTCCAGCCTGGGAGACAGACTCTCCCTCTGAAAAAAATTAAAAAAGGGTTGGGCACAGTGGCTCACACCTGTAATCCCAGCACTTTGGGAGGCCGAGGCGAGTGGATCATCTGAGGTCAGGAGTTCGAGACCAGCCTGGCCAACATGGTGAAACCCCATCTCTACTAAAAATACAAAAATTAGCTCTGTGTGGTGGCATGCATCTGTAATCTCAGCTACTCGGGAGGCTGAGGCAGGAGAATTACTTGAACCCAGGAGGCGGAGGTTGCAGTGAGCCAAGATCACGCCACTGTACTCCAGCCTGGGCCACAGAGCAGGACTCTGTCTCAAAAATAAATAAATAAAAATAAATAAATCTTTTCAGCAGCTCCCTCATGGCCTCTGGATGAAGGTCACCCTTCTGGGCTTGGCATGTGAGGCCCTGAATAGCTTCTCCCCGCCTACTTCATCTTCCGCTATCCACCCCCGCACCTCCTGCCCCAGATATTCTGCACTTGGCTGTTCCCTCTAGCGTCCTGCCCTACTGGTCTCTGACTAACACCAGGTTGTCCTTCAGGTCACCATTCAGCTGTAGGTCCCCCTGGAGACAGGTGGGATGCCCTTCACATCCCCACAGCCTGATGCAGATGTTCCTCCAGGACACTGATCAGGAGGCATGGCAGCCTAAGGCTGAGTGAGGTGGCTCAGGCCTGTAATCCCGGCACTTTGGGAGGCCAAGGCGGGAGGATCCCTTGAGCCCAGGAGTTCAAGACCAGCCTGGGCAACATAGGGAGACCCTGTTTCTACAAAAAGTTACAAAATTAGCTGGGCATGATGGTGTGTGCCTGTAATCCCAGATACTTGTGGGGCTGAGGCGGGGGGATCACTTGAATCCAGAGGTCAAGATTGCGGAGAGCCATGGTCACACCACAGCACTCCAGCCTGAGCAACAGAAACATTATCTCCGCCAGGCACAGTGGTTCATGCCTGTAATCCCAGCACTTTGGGAGGCCGAGGTGGGCGGATCGCTTGAGGTCAGGAGTATGAGACCAGCCTGGCCAACATGGTGAAACCCCATCTCTACTAAAAACACAAAAATTAGCCGGGCATGGTGGGGCATGCCTGTAATCCCAGCTACTGGCGAGGCTGAGGCAGGAGAATTGCTTGAGCCTGGGAGGCAAAGGCTACAGTGAGCCAAGATCGCACCACCACACTCCAGCCTTGGCAACAGAGCGAGACTCAGTCTCAAAAAACAACAATTAAAAAAAAAACCAAAAAACAAAACAAAACAAAAAACAAAAAAACTGAAACCCAAACCAAAAACAAAACAGAGACATTATCTTGAAAAAAAAAAAAAAAATTTCCCCATTAACTGTGAGGGCCACCTGGAGAGTGGTATTATCTGTCTTCTGTCTCCAGCTCCCCACGCATCACTGGGCACCTGTTTTTATTTACTTACTTAATTTATTTAGAGACAAGCAACTTAGTCAAGTTACTTGGTCAAGCAATGTAACCTCTCTCGGCCTCAGGTGATTGTTCTTTCTCTATAAAGTGGGAATGAATTTTAACCTAATAAGGGTCTTATTACCTCAAGCCACTCTCTTTAAAGGCATCCACCAGCTGGGCGTGGTGGTACGTGCCTGTAATACTTAGGAGGCTGAAGTGGGAGAATCACTTGCACCCAGGAGGTGGAGGTTGCAGTGAGCTGAGATCATACCACTGCACTCCAGCCTGGGTGACAGAGTAAGACCCTGTCTCCAAAAAAAAAAAAAAAAAAAGGCATCCAACTCATCCCTAATCTCTTCCAATCATACCAGCATTGGTGACAGTGATCCTCATCTGAAAATTGTTTTTCAAATTTTTTTCAAATTAAATTTTTTTTTCCTTGTCAGCAGAAAGTCACATCTGAATGTCTTGCTTCATTACTTGCTGCTTCTCTTGTCTGCAATGCTACTAGGCACTGAGCACGTGGGACTGACTCCTTTACTGCTTGTCCCCAGCACCCAGCCTGGTGCTGGGCACGTAGACAGTGCTCAATAAGTGTTTGTTGAATGAATAACAAATGGTCCCACATAGATATTCCATGAGGCGTCAGTGACATCAACATCATCTTTTTTTTTTTTTTTTTGGAGATGAGTTCTTACTCTGTTGCCCAGGCTAGAGTGCAGTGGTGCAATCATAGCTCACTGCAGCCTTGAACTCCTGAGATCGAGCAATCCTCCCACCCCAGTCTCCTGAGTAACTGGGATTCCAGATGCAGGCCACCTTGCCTGGCTATTTAAAAAAAACATTTTTTAGGCCGGGCGCGGTGGCTCACGCCTGTAATCCCAGCACTTTGGGAGGCCGAGGCGGGCGGATCACAAGGTCAGGAGATCGAGACCATGGTGAAACCCCGTCTCTACTAAAAATAGAAAAAAATTAGCCGGGCGCGGTGGTGGGCGCCTGTAGTCCCAGCTACTCGGGAGGCTGAGGCAGGAGAATGGCGTGAACCCGGGAGGCGGAGCTTGCAGTGAGCCGAGATTGTGCCACTGCACTCCAGCCTGGGCGACAGAGCGAGACTCCGTCTCAAAAAAAAAAAAAAAAAAAAAAAAAAAAAAAAAACATTTTTTTTTTTTGTAGAGATGTGGGTCTTACTGTGTTGTCCAGGCTGATTTCAAACTCCTGGGCTCAAGTGATCCTTTTTCCTTGGCCTCCCAAAGTGTTGGGATTATAGGCATGAGCCACCACACCCAGCCAGTCACCATCATCTTTGATAGCTGCAACATGTCGGCTTGCTCACTGCCATCACCCTGGGGCCCAGCGTGTGCCTGGAACACAAGGGATACTTAGAAAACGGATGTGGAAAGGGTGAGTGGAGCTCAGCACATTCAAAGAGGGACTCAGGACCCTATGGGACCCTCTCCCCAAGGCCTGCCACCCTCTCTTTCCCATGCAACCCCTCCTCCAGCCCCAGGCAGCAGGGCCAGGATCAGACACTCTTCCCAGCTGTCCGGCCCCCGCACATTCTGCACGGGCAGGACAAGCACAAGGACGAAAGCCAAGGTCATGTGCTTGGTAATACCAGTAGTCTGAATCCTTCTGGAGAACCACGGCCCCTGCCCAGGCCACTGCTACAGCTGTCCCCTGGAAGACAGAGGCCTCTGGTTAGCTTGGGGTGGGGATCCCCTCAGAACTGACTTTCCAGGGGCCAGCAGACTCAGCTACATCAGGGACTTAGGGTTCGGGTTAGAATTAACCAAATTGTCGAACATCAGGCCAAGAGCTGACAAGACATCCTGGAAAAACCCTTCTTTCCTCCTCCTCCTTCTCTCCTTCCCCCCCACCTCCTTCTCCTCCTCCGGTTGCTGGGCAACCACTATGCATCTGGACCAAAGCAAGAGGCAGCTGGTTTAAAGACACACACAGACTAAAAGTGAAGGGAGGCAAAAAGATACTCTTTGAAAATGAAAACCGAAAGAGATCAGGGGTAGCTATACTTGTATCAGATAAAATAGTTTTTAAGTCAAAACTAACACGAGAGGAAGAAGGTCATTATAAAATGAAAAAGGGGTCAGTTCATCAAGAGGATAAAACAATTATATATATATGCACCCAACATCAGAGGACCTAAATATATAAAGGAAATATATATGAAGGAAATATGAATAGATCTGAACTGCAATACAGGAATAGTACTGCACTTTCAACAACAACAACAAAAAAAAACACCAGCCTGGGCAACATAGCAAGACCCCATCTCCACAAAATTTTTTTTTTTTTTTTTTTTTTTTGAGACGAAGTCTTGCTCTGTCGCCCGGGCTGGAGTGCAGTGGCCGGATCTCAGCTCACTGCAAGCTCCGCCTCCCGGGTTTGCGCCATTCTCCTGCCTCAGCCTCCCGAGTAGCTGGGACTACAGGTGCCCGCCACCTCGCCCGGCTAGTTTTTTGTATTTTTTAGTAGAGACGGGGTTTCACTGTGTTAGCCAAGATGGTCTCGATCTCCTGACCTCATGATCCGCCCGTCTCGGCCTCCCAAAGTGCTGGGATTACAGGCTTGAGCCACCGCGCCCGGCTCCACAAAATTTTTAAAAAAATATTTGTGGGGTGTGGTGGTGCATATCTGTAGTCTCAGCTACTTGAAAGGCTGAGGCGGGAGGATTGCTGGAGCCCAGGAGTTCAAGGCTGCAGTGAGCCATAACAACATCACTGTACTCCAGCCTGGGTGACAGACTGAGACTCTGTCAAAAAAAAAAAAAAAAAAAAACAATGAACAGATCCAGGCAGAAAATCAGTAAGGAAACATTGGATTTGAAATACATTGTAGATCAAATGGAACTAATGACTTATGTAGAACATTCCATTTGACAGCAGTGGAACACATTCTCCTCAAGTGCACAGGGGACATACTCCAGGATAGACCATGTTAGACCACAAAGCAAGCCTAAACAAATGTAAGATTGCCAGGTGCGGTGGCTCACGCCTGTAATCTCAGCACTTTGGGAGGCCGAGGCAGGCAGATCACGAGGTCAGGAGATCAAGACCATCCTGGCTAACACGGTGAAACCCCATCTCTACTAAAAATACAAAAGATTAGCCGGGCGTGGTGGCGGGCGCCTGTAGTCCCAGCTACTCGGGAGGCTGAGGCAGGAGAATGGTGTGAACCCAGGAGGCGGAGCTTGCAGTGAGCCCAGTTCGTGCCACTTCACTCCAGCCTGGGTGACAGAGTGAGACTCCGTCTCAAAAAAAAAAAAAAAAAAAAGTAAAATTGCAATTATATCAATCTTTCTTTTCTGACCACAGTGATACGAAACTAGAAATCACTAATAGGAGGAATTCTGGAAAATTCACACGTGAGAAAATTAAACAATACTCTCCTACTCAACCAATGGGTCAAAGAAGAAATTAAAAGGGAAATTAAAAAATATCTCGAGGCCAGGTGCAGTGGCTCATGCCTGTAATCCCAGCGCTTTGGTGGCTGAGGCAAGAGGATCACCAGAGGCCAGGAGTTCAAGACCAGCCTGGGCCACATAGTGAGACCCCCGCCATCTGTACAAATAATAAAAATAATTAGCCAGGCATGGTGATGCTCACCTGTAGTCCCAGTTATTTGGGAGGCTAAGGTGGGAGGAACACTTGAGTTGGAAGCTGCAGTGAGCTATGATTATGCTACTGCACTCAGCCTGGGTGATAGAGGGAGATCTGTCTCTAAAAACGAAACAAAATAAAACAGAAACAACAAAAAACATGAGACAAACTGAAATGGACGTACAATATACCTAAACCAATGAATGCAGCAAAAGTGGTTCTAAGAGGGAAGTTTATAGCAATAAATAAATGCCTACATTAAAAAAAAGATCTTTCAAATAACCAAATTCTCTTAAAAAAAGAGGTAACTGGAGGCTGGGCATGGTGGCTCAAGCCTGCAATCCCAACACTTTGGGAGGCCAAGGCAGGCAGGCCACTTGAGGTCAGGAGTTCGAGACCAGCCTGGGCAACACAGTGAAACATGGTCTCTACTAAAAATACAAAAATTAGCCAGGCATGGTGGTGGGCCCCTGTAGTCCCAGCTACTTGGGAGGCTGAGGCAGGAGAATCGCTTGAACTCAGAAGGTGGAGGTTGCAGTGAGCCAAGATCATGCCACTGCACTCCAGCCTGGGCAACAGAGGAAGACTCTGTCTTAAAAAAAAAAAAAAAAAAAAGGGAGGCAGCTGGGCACAACAGGAGTCCAGGCCTGGCAGATGGGGCTCTTACAAGACTCGTGACCATGCAGGGCAGTGGGGGCTCATCAGAAGCCAAGAGTCTCATCAGGGACCTGGAGGCACCAGAGTTCAGGAGAGCTGCAGGCAGCTGGGGTCTGATATGCAAAAGTGACTACAGGAGGACCGCCACTTCTGCCAGTTCTCCCATTGCCCCTGTGCCTTTGTCAATGACCTCCCAGGCATCTGCTCTATGGCGCTTCCCCACCGGGGGACTGTTCTTTTCTTCACAGTATTTAAGAAATAAAAATTAGATTTTCCTGGCCAACAAAAAAAGTAAATAACTTGGCTTCTCTGACTCTCAGTCTCCTCCTCTGTACAGTTGGGCCAATGGTGAGCACCCAGGAACATCCTACATCCCACTAGAGGTGCCTGCCACTGGGTGGGGCAGAGATGGTGGTGCCTGGTGCAGGCTTCCCAGAACATCTCATCGCCCCTGCCCACCACCTGGCCACTGCAACCGACTGGGCTTGTCTAGAAAGACACCTGCCTTCCCGCTCAACCCTGCAGGCTCTGGGATATTAGTCTCTGAATTTATCTGAGCTACAGGATGGAGACCACCCTCAACTGCTCCCATCATCAGAGATGCAGAACAGAAGTCGGTGTTGGGGGGCACTTGTTCCCCCAGCTGTGCTGATTTCACACTGGTGGAGAAGAGGACCCCTGCTGATAATGGATTTTATTTTTATTTTTTTTATGAGATGGAGTTTAGCTCTTGTCGCCCAGGCTGGAGTACAATGGCAAGATCTCGGCTCACAGCAACTTCCACCTCCCGGGTTCAAGTGATTCTGCTGCCTTGGCCTCCCAAAGTGCTGGGATTACAGGTGTGAGCCACTGCTCCCAGCCGATAGCGGATTACTCTTAATGCCCTCCAGCAGCTGCAGGAATGGAAGAGGCTAGTCCTGCCCCGAATGTGAAGGTCTGGCCTTCATTCACAGCAATTGTGGTCCTCAGAACTCCGGGTTTTAACTCGGGGCCTCGACTCCCGGATCATCCCGTCTCTTGCTCCAACCCCTGGGTCCCGGGTCCCCAGAGCGCCCACCCCAGTGCACCTTGCATGCTGGCCCATGGAGGGCCCCCTTGCTGGGAACCCCTTCTCCCCGTGAAGGCTGCCGGCGGGACAAACGGTGAGGGGTGAGGCAGGGAGGGAGACTCACACGTAGGGGACCTCCCCCAAGCCTGGGTAACACCGTCTTGGCCGCTGCCCGCGGGCTGGTCAGGTAGGGGGCAGTGGGCCGTAGCGGAGAGCCTGGGCCGGGCCCGCCACGCCGCTTCCCCACGCTCGCAGCCACGCGGAGCCGCGTCCTGGTCCAGCCTCACCCACCCAGAGCAAGAGGCGGAGGAACTGGAGCAGCGCCCGGGCCCGGGGGCTGCCTCCGGCCGCAGCAACGGGACGGGTGAGAGCACCTGCCCCCGGCCCGTCGTAGGTGCTCTGGTGGGGCGGGGCTGACCGTGCAGGCCCCGCCCCAGTCTAAGCCCCTCCTACAAAGCCCGGCCCCTTGCCATAAGCGCTATATGTCAGGCTCCGCCCACTGTTTTAAATCCCACTCACTCTGCCCTGCCCGTCATTCTGAGCTATATAGCAAGCCCCGCCCATAGCCATAAACCACGCCCACCCAGCCCTGCCCCTGGGCTCTAGGTGTCATTTATCTATCTAGTCACGTCCCCGGCTAGAAGCCACACCCACCAGACCCGGCCCCAGCTCTAAGCCCCACCGACCCGGCCATGTGGTTTGGGGCAGGGAAGTAGGCTAGGGGCCGCCGCCTCTGGGCTCCCAGTGGAAAGGGAGAAATGAGAAAGCAGTTCAGGGTGTGATAAATACCCACAGAGGTCAGATGTAGCTATGGATGCAGGCGATAAAAAGTTTGAAGCAATCAGCTTTGCGGCCTCTGCAGCGCTCCTTTCGCCCTCCCTAATCTTCACCTCGTGTCTCCCCTAGTCCCTGTGTCCTGGGTGGGTCTTGCTGACCCAGGGAAAGAAGACATGACTTCTCAGTGAATTTTGCTTTGCTTCCTGAGGGCATGGCTACCCGGGGCTCCTGGTTTTTCTTCCAAAAACAAAACATTTCTTCCATTTTTATTTTGTTCTTTTTTTTTTTTTTTTTTTTTTTGAGACAGAGTTTCACTCTTGTTGCCCAGGCTGGAATGCAGTGGTGCAATCTCGGCTCACTGCAACCTCCGCCTCCCGGGTTCAAGCGATTCTCCTGCCTCAGCTTCCTGAGTAGCTGGAATTACAGGTGCCCGCCACCACGCTCGAGTAATTTTTGTAATTTTAGTAGAGATGAGGTTTTGCCATGTTGGCCAGGCTGGTCTCAAACTCCTCACCTCAGGGGATCCGCCTGCTTTGGCCTCCCAAACTGCTGAGATTACAGGTGTGAGCCACTGTGCCCGGTCACCGTTTTTTTCATTTTTTGAGACAGGGTCTTGCTGTGTTGCCCAGGCTGGAGTGCAGTGGCATGATCACGGCTCACTGCAGCCTCAACCTCCTGGGCTCAAGCAATCCTCCCACCTCAGCCTACCCAGTATCTGGGACTACAGGTATGCACTACCACGTCGGGTTAATTTTTAAAAAATTTTTTATAATGACGCAGGTCTCTCTCTGTTACCGGGGCTGGTCTTGAGCTCCTGGGCTCAAGCGATCCTCTGGCCTTGGCCTCCCAAAGTGTTGGGATTACAGACCTGAGCCACCATGCCTGGCCTAGAAAGTTCATTTCGTGTTGGGATTGTTCACCGGTGGGAAGTGTACCCTTGTGCCGTGCTGACTATATTCATAGAGTTATGTAACCATCACTCGCATCTGATTTCAGAACTTTTGTTCTGAAACTCATACCCTCTCGAAGTCACTCCTTTATTCTCCCCTTCCCCCATCTTATGGCCACCGATAATTTACTTTCTGTTTCTATGGATTTGCCTGTGGTCACAACCAGAGGATTTCTGTGACGTGCTAAGTTACCTAACTCTGGTGTGGAAGGAGAGGGAAAGTCAGGGACCCACCAGGGAACAGGTAGCTTGAGGGTGGGGGAAGCATGAAGGTAAGGGCTTGCTTTGGGGGCCCAAGGCAGTCTGAGCCTTGTTTGCAGGCAGCCAGAGTCCACCAGGTGTGTGCAGGTGAGGGAAACAGGGGAAAAAGGGCCCTTTCTGGAGACAGTAAGGGTGCTGGCTGGCAAGCCTGGGATGGGGAGTGGGGAGGCAAGGGGGCCTGTGAGTCGAGATCGGAGCTTGCTGTAGAGGAGGGAGAATTCCGGAGGCTAAGTGTGCAGGTGTGGAGGAGGAGGAAGGGAGGAGGGCAGGCAGGGGGTGGCTGGGTGGGGCTCTGTCTATAAAGAGTGAAGCTCAGCGTCTTGGTCCTGCAGATGGAAGAGCTTGGCATACAGCCTGGCGGGCATCAGCTCCCTTGACCCAGTGGATATCGGTGAGTCTTTTCCTTGAACATGACTCAGATGACCAGCACAACTTGTTCCTATTTTATGCAACCTCCTTCCCTTGCCATATGCCTGGCGCTTAAGATGGGGGTGTTCCCAGTACCCACTCCCTTCCTCTTCCTCAGTCCTCTTCCACTTCTCTCCAGGACCCCAGGTGGCCCGGTTATTTGTCCGGGTGCCCAGGGAGGAGGACCCGCCTACAGCATGAACCTGTGGCTCCTGGCTTGCCTGGTGGCCGGCTTCCTGGGAGCCTGGGCCCCCACTGTCCACACCCAAGGTACTGTGATCAGCAATGCCTACCCCCAAGTGCCCATCTCCCCGTGCCCCCACCCCACCCCTTTTGTCTCTTATCTCTTCCAGAGGTCTCCCCAGCCCCATCTCCACTGAATTCTCCTGCTCCTGACATGCAGGAACTCCTGGCGTTTGGGTAGCTCCTGGGATGGGGTTGGGGAGATGGAGTGTTCCCAGTTCCTTCTTCGAGAGCCCCATGGAGTCCTTCGCAAGACTCCTAAAGACATGAGGGAGCACATGGTGGCTTCCAGCTGTGAGAGAAGCCAGTTACTGCCAGCGATATATTGTAGAACCCTAATCCTGCCAAGCCAGGGGTGGGGCTGGAAATCAGGGCCCTGGAGACTGACAGGAGTGGATTCCCATCCTGGTCCCTCCATGCAGTCCAGCTGAGAGTTAGTTGCTCCTAAACCGTTTTTTTTGTTTTGTTTTTTTTGTTTTTTTTTTTGAGACAGAGTCTCACTCTGTCACCCTGGCTGGAGAGCAGTGGTGCGATCTTGGCTCACTGCAACTTCTGTCTCCTGGGTTCAAGCAATTCTTCTGCCTCAGTCTCCCAAGTAGCTGGGAGTACAGGCACATGCTACCATGCCCGGCTAATTTTTGTATTTTTAGTAGAGATGGGGTTTCACTATGTTGGCCAGAGTAGTCTCGATCTCCTGATCTCAGGTGATCCACCCACCTGAGCCTCCCAAAGTGCTAGAATTACAGGCGTGAGCCACTGCGCCCGGCTTCCTAAACTTTAGGAGTCTCCCTTTCCTCAGCTGCAAAGTGGGAATCTAAAATTCACACTGCATGGCTCTGACTTGAGGGTCCAGTGAGCTCATGCCTGCACAAGACTAGGCCTCGTGTCTGGCGGCAGCAATAATAACTGTTCCTGTTATTAATAGGGAACGCTCCTTCTTCCCCCACTCCCTACCACAGAGCAGGCACTTGGGGATTTCAGTTGCCAAAGGACAGTTCCTGAGCCTGGGGTGTCCCCACGGGAGCCCTGACATTGGATCCTACATCCTCTGAGTTTCAGCAGCTGGCCAAAGCAGGGTCCCTGACTGCGTGGCAGACCCAGGGCTCCACCCTCCTGTCCTGTCTGCCCCCACCTGCCCCACCTGGCCCTCGGCTGGGTCTGATGGGTCCAAGTCCTTAGCCTTTGCCCGGGAAGGGGGTTGGGCTGTGGTCTGATTGTTTTGCTATCAGAGCCGGGCCCAGCCCGGCCCTTTGATCCTGGCCCCCAGCCTTGGGAACTACCTGCCTGGCACTGCAGCCCGAGGTTGCAACGGAACGCGCTGCCCCTTGCCCTCAGAGGCCGAGGTTGGGAGATACCTGGAGGGCTTGAGTCCTCCCTCTCCCTGCTCCTGCTGGACTGGGCTCTGTAGGGACTCAGACTTGACCTCTGGAGGTTAGTTCTGGCAGAGGTGGGATTGCAGAGAACTCCAAAGGCCATTTGGACAGAGAATTGTGCCCCAGCTTCCACCATCATCTCATCAGCTCATCCTCGGCTCATTCATTCCACCTGCTCGTCCCCCCAGAACTTTCTGGCAGCATCACCTCCTCCTCTGGGCACCCCCCCACAGTGCCTGTGCTTCCTCCTCTCTGTAGAGATCAATCTCCCTGGAGCTCCCCGAAGACAACACTAGGTCTAATTCATCTGTGGGTTTCATTTCTGCTTGTCTAGACAACTGGCATTTACTGAGAGCTCCATACTTTGTATTAACACTTTTTTTTTGTTTGGTTGGTTGGTTGGTGTTTTGTTTTGTTTTGTTTTATTGAGACGGAGTTTTGCTATTGTCGCCCAGGCTGAAGTGCAATGGCACGAAGTCGGCTCACTGCAATCTCCACTTCCTGGGTCCAAGCGATTCTCCTGCCTCAGCCTCTGGAGTAGCTGGGATTAAAAGCCCCCACCATCAGCAGGGCACAGTGGCTCATGCCTGTAATCCCAGGACTTTGGGAGGCCAAGGCGAGTGGATCACCAGGTCAAGAGATCAAGACCATCCTGGTCAACATGGTGAAACTCTGTCTCTACTAAAAATACAAAAATTAGCTGGTCGTGGTGGCGGGCGCCTGTAATCCCAGCTACTCAGGAGGCTGAGGCAGGAGAATCGCTTGAACCCAGGAGGCGGAGCTTGCAGTGAGCTGAGATCGCACCACTGCACTCCAGCCTGGGAGACAGAGTGAGACTCCGGAAAAAAAAAAAAAAAAAAAAAAAAAGGCGCCCACCACCATGCCCAGCTAATTTTTGTATTTTTTTAGTAGAGATGGGGTTTCACCATGTTGGCCGGGCTGGTCTCGAACTCCTGACCTCAGGTGATCCACCCGCCTTGGCCTCCCAAAGTGCTAAGATTACAGGCGTGAGCCACCGCGCCTGGCCAATTTCTGTATTTTTAGTAGAGACGGAGTTTCACCATGTTTTCCAGGTTGGTCTCGAACTCCTGACCTCAAGCGATCTGCCCACCTCGGCCTCCCAGTGTGCTGGGTTTATAGGCATAAGCCACCATGCTGAGGCTCCAATCAGCTCATTTTTAGAAGGGTAGAACTTGGCTGGGGAGGGGTGGTGTTGGCCCCTCCTCAGGGTGCACCTGCACTCTGAGTCACCCTTTTCCCCAGAGCAGGAGTAGAGGTGGCCTTGGTCCGTTCATTTGCTTGTTCCACGCCTTTCCCAGCCGGGACCCAAGGGTCCTCTCCAACTTCTGGCTGTCCCAATATCCAGGGGTAAGGGGTGAGCCAGGCGGCTTTCTTTTCCTAAGGCTGTTCCTCAGCCTCTGGCGGGCCTGGAAGGGTTGTGGTATGAGCAGACAGGTATGCAGACAGGTGCCCTTGTCTGTGGCTGGCCCCGCCAAGTTCACAGGCAAGGCTGCGAGTGTCTGGGTGGCTGTGTGGTTGCAGGTGTCTTTGAGGACTGCTGCCTGGCCTACCACTACCCCATTGGGTGGGCTGTGCTCCGGCATGCCTGGACTTATCGGATCCAGGAGGTGAGCGGGAGCTGCAATCTGCCTGCTGCAATGTGAGTGGGGCCGTGGGGGCTGGCAGGGTGAGGTGCACACACAGCCTCGCTCTCAGCCTATACCCTAACCTGGGCACCCTGCTCTGCTCACCACAGATTCTACCTCCCCAAGAGACACAGGAAGGTGTGTGGGAACCCCAAGAACAAGGAGGTGCAGAAAGCCATGAAGCTCCTGGATGCTCGCAATAAGATTTTTGCAAAGTTCCGCCACAACACGCAGACCTTCCCAGGTGAGCGAGACCCCCACTGGGCATCTAGGGAGCCCGCCCTCCCTGCCTGCAAGCCCATGTGTGGCTCAGACCCTGAGGGAGGGAATTGGAGACCAGAATACTGACACCTGCCTGAACCCCACACAAAGCCAGTTGCTGGTGAGTGGGGCACCAAGTGAATGACCAACTTATTGAGTCATTGTTCAGTTTTTGTTTTTGGAGATGGGATCTTGCTCTGTTGCCCAGGCTGGAGTGCAGTAGCATGACCATAGCTCACTGTAGCCTCGAACTCATGGGCTCAAGCAATCCTCTCACTTCAGCCTCCCAAAGTAGGTGGGATTACAGGTGTGTGCCACCAGTCCAGCTCTTTTATTATTATTATTTTGAGACAGAGTCTTACTGTGTCACCCAGGTTGGAGTGCAGTGGTGCCATCACAGCTCACTGCAGCCTTGACCTCCCAGGCTCAAGCAATCCTCCTACCTCAGCCTCCTGAGTAGCCAGGACTACAGGCATGCTCCACTAATCCAGCTCATTATTATTATTATTTTAGTTTTTATTTTTATTTTTTGAGATGGAGTCTTGCTCTGTCATCCAGGCTGGAGTGCAGTGGCATGATCTCGGCTCACTACAACCTCTGCCTCCCGAATTCAAGTGATTCTCCTGCCTCAGCCTCCTGAGTGGCAGGAGTGCAGGCTCATGCCACCACGCCTGGCTAATTTTTGTATTTTTAGTAGAGACGGGATTTCACCATGTTGGCCAGGCTGGTCTTGAACTGCTGACCTCAGATGATCTGCCCGCCTTGGCCTCCCAGAGTACTAGGATTATAGGCATGAACCATCATGCCTGGCTGCAGCTCATTGTTATTGTTGTTGTTGTTATTATTATTATCTTGAGACAGGGTTTTACTCTTGTCACCCAGGCTGGAGTGCAGTGGTACAATCACAGCTCACTGCAGCCTTGTGTTCCTGGGCTCAAGCAATCCTCCCACCTCAGCCTCCCAAGTAACTGGGATGACAGGCATACACCACCATGCCTGGGTAATTTTTTATTTTCATTTTGCAGAGACAGGTTGTGCCATGTTGCCCAAGCTGGACTGGAACCCCTGGACTCAAGCAATCCACCTGCCTTGGCCTCCCAAAGTGCTGGGACTATAGGCATGAGCCACTGCACCCAGCCAGTCCAGCTCTTTTAATCAGGACACTTCCCATTGGTGCAGATGGAAAGCTCAAGCACATGGGAGACTCACTGGCTTAAATAACCAGTCAACAGCTTCAGGCTCAGCTGGATCCAGGAGCTCAAAGGATGATGGCAGAGCTCTTGCTTATTTCTCTCTCCATTTCTCCAGCAGGCCCTCATGCTGCAAAGAAGTTGAGTTCTGCAAACTCCAAACTACCATCGTCTAAGTTTAGCAATCCCACCAGCAGCAGCAAGAGGAATGCCTCCCTCCTGACATCAGCTAATTCAGGTAAGGACTCTTGGTCATGTGACCGTCTCCTATCCATCACCTTTGCTGAGGGCTGAGGGCTCATGATTGGCTCACGCTGGGACAGGAGATTCACCTCCAGGACCAAAGAGGGGTGGTTGTGTGGTCAGCGCTGCACGTTCACAGGGGAGGGTCCTCGGTGGCTGTCCACTGCCGTGACCCAGCCCAAAGACACTAAAGTGCGAAAGTGAAGCCCCAGGGGAGTGGCCCAAGAGCTCCAGGGCCCCCCAAACCCAACAATTCTTCAGCAGGAACCAGGTGGGTGTGCTGTAATTCTATTGAATTCTGACATTGTCTCTCTCTCTATAATATATATATAAATTTATATATAAACTATAAATATAGAATTACATGTTATATATTTATTATATTATATATTATATATATTATGGACATGATATACGAGATATATGATATATATGATATATAATGTAATATATAACATAATACATATTTACATATTATATAAATATACAATTAATATATTTAATTATAATTAATATTATAATTATATTACATAAATCATTATAAAATATATAATAAATATATAATATATTATATATAAATATATGTAAATATATAATGTATAACAATATATAATATATAAATATATAATATATAAAAATATATATACAAAAACATATATTTTATGACAGGGTCTCACTCTGTTGCTGAGGCTGGAGTGCAGTGGTGCCATCTCGGCTCACTGCAACCTCCGCCTCCAGGGTTCAGGCGATTCTCGTGCCTCAGCCACCCAAGTAGCTGGGATTACCGGCCGTGCATCACCACGCCTGGCTAATTTTCATATATTTAGTAGAGATGGGGTTTCGTCATGTTGCTTAGGCTGGTCTCGAATTTCTGGCTTCAAGCAATTCTCCCACCTCGGCCTCCCAAAGTGCTGGATTGCAGGCATGAGCCACTGCTTCCAGCTGACATTGTCTATCTGGAGGTAGTGACACAACCCACAGGTTAAGGACTCAGTCCCACAAGACTGCCCCCATTTCAGATGCTGATTGCAAGTAGCAAGTTGTCACCTGTATTTCTGACTGATTGGCTGTAAGTCAGGGCTTGCACCTCTGGTTGGCTCATTTGCTAGAATAGCTCACAGGCTCAGGGAAACGCTCTAGTTATGTTTACCATTTTATTGTAAAAGATTACAAAGGGGCTGAGCATGGTGGTTCACGCCTGTAATCCTAGCACTTTGAAAGGCTGAGGCAGAAGGATCAATTGAGCCGAGGAGTTCGAGACCAGCCTGGGAAACATAGCAGGACCCTGTCTCAAGAAAAAAAAATTTTTTTTTTTTTTTTTTTTTTTTGAGACGGAGTCTTGCTCTGTCACCCAGGCTGGAGTGCAGTGGCCGGATCTCAGCTCACTGCAAGCTCCACCTCCCGGGTTTACGCCATTCTCCTGCCTCAGCCTCCTGAGTAGCTGGGACTACAGGCGCCCGCCACCTCGCCCGGCTAGTTTTTTGTATTTTTTTTAGTAGAGACAGGGTTTCACCGTGTTAGCCAGGATAGTCTTGATCTCCTGACCTCATGATCCACCCATCTCGGCCTCCCAAAGTGCTGGGATTACAGGCTTGAGCCACCGCACCTGGCCCCAAAAAAAATTTCTTTTAATTAGCTAGTTGTGATGGTATGCACCTGTAGCTCCAGCTGCTTGGGAGGCTGAGGTGAGAGGATTACTTAAGCCTAGGAGGTAGAGGTTGCAGTGAGCTATGATCATACCACTGGAACTTCAGCCTGGGAGACAAAATGAGAGCTCGTCTCAAAAAAAAAATAAAATAAAATAAAGAAAGATATTACAAAGGATAGGGATGAATAAGTCAGATGGAAGAGATGCTTAGGTGGGCAAAGACTGGAAGAACTCAAGTGCAGGAGCTTCTGTCCCCATGGAGTTGGGGTACACCACCCATCCCACACATGTGGATGTGGTCACGAGACCCTGAACCCCATAGTTCAGGCTTTTTGTTTTTAGAGATGAGGTCTCATTCTCTCTGCCAGGCTGAAGTGCAGTGGCACAGTCATAGCTCACTGCCTCATTGAGTAGCTTGGACCACATAGCTCACTGTCTCAGCCTCCTGAGTAGCTGAGACTACAGGCCAGTACCCTCAGCTTACCAGGGATTTTTTCTTTTTTCTTTTTTTTTTTTTTTTTTGAGATGGAATCTCACTCTGTTTCCCAGGCTGGAGTGCAGTGGCATGATCTCGGTTCACCGCAACCTCCGCCTACCGGGTTCAAGCGATTCTTCTACCTCAGCCTCCCAAGTAGCTGGGACTACAGGTGTGTGCCACCACGCCTGGCTAACTTTTTGTATTTTTAGTAGAGACCAGGTTTCACCATGTTAGCCACGACGGTCTCAATCTCCTGACCTCATGATCTGCCCGCCTCAGCCTCCCAAAGTGCTGGGATTACAGGTATGAGCCACCGCACCTGGCCCAATTTGTTTTTTTTTTTTTTTGAGACGGAGTCTTACTCTGTTGCCCAGGTTGGAGTGCAGTGGCGCAATCATAGCTCACTGTAACCTCCGCCTCCAGGGTTCAGGTGATTCTCCTATCTCAGCCTCCTGAGTAGCTGGGATTATAGGCATGCACCACCATGGCCGACTAATTTTTGTATTTTTAGTAGAGATGGGGTTTTGTCATATTGGGCAGGCTGGTCTTGAACTCCTGACCTCAGGTGATCCACCCACCTCAGCTGCCCAAAGTGCTGGGATTACAGGCGTGAGCCATTGCGCCTGGCCTTCACCAGGGATTTTTTTTTTTTTTTTTTTTTTGAGATGGAGTCTCGCTCTGTCGCCCAGGCTGGAGTGCAGTGGCCGGATCTCAGCTCACTGCAAGCTCCGCCTCCCGGGTTCACGCCATTCTCCTGCCTCAGCCTCCTGAGTAGCTGGGACTACAGGCGCCTGCCACCACGCCCGGCTAATATTTTGTATTTTTAGTAGAGACGGGGTTTCACCGTGGTCTCGATCTCCTGACCTTGTGATCCGCCCGCCTCGGCCTCCCAAAGTGCTGGGATTACAGGCGTGAGCCACCGTGCCCGGCTGGATTTTTTTTTTTTTTTTTTGTATTTTTAGTAGAGACGGCGTTTCACTATGTTGGCCAGGCTGGTCTCAAACTCCTGACTTTGTGATCCACCTGCCTTGGCCTCCCAAAGTTCTGGGATGACAGGCATGAGCCACTGTGCCTGGCCAACCAGGGGTTTCTTTAGAGGCTTCATCACATAGGAGTGAAGGATAATTAACTCCATTTCCAACTTTCTTCCCCTTCCTGGAGAATGGGACTGAAAGCTCCTAGTTTCTAATCAATAGCTTGGTCTTGCTGGTGACCAGCCCCCACCCAGAAGCCCACCAAGAGTCACCTCATTAGAATAAAAGATGTCCCCATTACCCAGGAAACTCCAAGGGATCCAGAGCTCTGTGTCAGAAACAGAATTCAAAGACCAAACATTAGCACAAAAGGCCAGGCGCGGTGGCTCACGCCTGTAATCCCAGCACTTTGGGAAGCTGAGGCAGGCAGATCACGAGGTCAAGAGATCAAGACCATCCTGGCTAACATGGTGAAACCCCGTCTCTACTAAAAATACAAAAATTGACTGGGCATGGTGGCGGGCACCTGTAGTTGCAGCTACCTGGGAGGCTGAGGCAGGAGAATCACTTGAACCTGGGAGGCGGAGGTTGCAGTGAGCCGAGATTGCACCACTGTACTCCAGCCTGGCAACAGAGCGAGACTCTGTCTCAAAAAAAAAAAAAAAAAAAAAAATCAGCACAAAAGATTCTAGCACTCCTATTACTCAGAAACTTATAAGGGTTTTAGGAGCTGTGTGCTAGGGACTGGAGGTAGAGACCAATGCATATCGTTACTATTATTTCACAGCCATCAATTTCACTTCGGCCTAATTGCTTCTGCAGGACTGTGAGCCGACTCATTTCTGGGATCCATCGGCACAGGAGGGGCCAGATCTTTCTCCGCTAAAACCATTGCCCTACAGACCCAGCTGTCCCCACGCCTCTATTTTTCGGGTCAAGTCTTAATCCCTGCACCTAGGTTGGTCCTCCCTCTCCACCCCCACCACCTCCTGTCCCTCTGGCAACTGGAAAGAGAGAGTTGACCTGATTTTAAGCCTTTTGCTGCTCCAGGGACCAGCGTCAACCCTGGGCAGCCAGTGTCTCTTGTAGAGAAGACTTAGGATACCTCTCTCATTTGCTGTTTCTTGCCACCCACCCTGAGCCATCCCAGTGTGTCCCTCTGGGTCCCTGCAAAACTCTAGTCAGTTCAAGGATGCCCCTCCCAGGTTATGCTTTTCTATAACTTTTAAATAAACCTCGGGGAGTGATGGAGTCATTCCTGCCTGTTACGTTTCATGATGAGGTGCAAGTTGCTGCTGCCCCACCCTGGGGTGAAGCCAGTGCGATCTTTGCCACCCCCAAGCTCTCCTAACAGACAGCTCTCGAGGGGCCAAGCAGTAGCCACTGGCTGCAAATTGCACTTCCCAGCTGGTGACCTTGAAACAGTTGGTCACTCTCTGGTACCTCTCAGCTTGTCTGTAGAATAAGGGTCACTGTGCTCGCTCTGCTTAGATTCCAGGGCTGTGGTGAGTCCAGCTGATGGACACAGAAGCCCTCTGCAAGCTCTTATGGGTTGCCTGGAGGCCACTGGTAAGTCAGGTGGGCCAGGAGTGGACCAAGGACAGAGCTCTGGTGCCAGGCGCTAGTGACAATTCTGCAGGTGGAGGCCTGAGTCACCACCCGATGATGCTGTCTTCAGTCCTTGGCAACCTGAGTTTCCATCACAACAGAGAATGATCTGGATGAAAACCAACGCACATTGGCTGGGCACAGTGGCTCACATCTGTCATCCCAGGACTTTGGGAGGCTGAGGTGAGTGGATCACCTGAGGTCAGGAGTTCAAGGCCAGCCTGGCCAATATGGTGAAACCCCATCTCTACTAAAAATAAAAATTAACCAGGCGTGGTGGCGGGCGCCTATAATCCCAGCTACTCGGGAGGCTGAGGCAGGAGAGATGTTTGAATCCGGGAGGCAGAGCTTGCAGTGAGCTGAGATCGCACCACTGCCCTCCAGGGTGACAGAGCAAGAGTCTGTTTCAAAAAAAAAAGGAAAACCAAGCACATCATCTCTTAGGGGACACCCTGGTGGTTTGGGGTCAGGGACTGGGATGAAGTTGCATAAGAAATGCAGTCACGTTCAGTGTTCAGGCTCCACCGCACACTATGTGGGTGATCCAGACAGGTTCCACAAGCTCTCTCAGCCTCAATTTTGCCCCCCTGGGAAATGGGGGTGATAATACTGCCTGCCTCATAGCGCTTTGTTGGGGACCAAATACACTGTGATGTGTAACATGTACAGCACACAGTATATGCTGTGTATTTATTAACACAATGAATATCCTGGCCATTGGAGTTCCCCTGGAACCAGGAAGGGTAGTGTGGGGGCTGATGGCCCGGGAACATGCCCACCTTTTTTTTTGAGACAGAGTCTCCCTGTGTCACCCAGGCTGGAGTGCAATAGCACAATCTCCGCTCACTGCAACCTCCACTTACCAGGTTCAAGCGATTCTCCTGCCTCAGCCTCCTGAGTAACTGGTATGACAGGCATGCACCACCAACCCTGGCTAATTTTTGTATTTTTAGTAGAGATGGAGTTTCACCAAGTTGGCCAGGCTGGTCTTGAACTCCTGACCTCAAGTGATCCACCCGCCTTGGCCTCTCAAAGCACTGGGGTTTTAGGCATGAGCCACTGCACCTGGCTGCCCAACTTCCTCCCCTTCCCTCATCTTTTTTCTTTTCTTTAGTGGAGTCTTGCTCTGTTGTGTAGGCTGGAGTGCAGTGGCATGATCTTGGCTCACTGCAACCTCCACCTCCCAGGTTCAAGTGATTCACCTGCTTCAGTCTCCCAAGTAGCTGGGATTACAGGCGCCCACCACCACGTGTGGCTTTTTTTTTTTTTTTTTTCAGTAGAGGCAGGGTTTCACCATGTTGGCCAGGCTGGTCTTAAACTCCTGACCTCAGGTGATCTGCCCACCTCGGCCTCCCAAAGTGCTGGGATTACAGGTATGAGCCACCGCACCCCATCAGGTCACCCAACTTTCAACCTGGCCTGACCTTGGCCAAGGTGTTTAACTTCTCCAAGCCTCAGTTTTCCCTGTAGAACGGGGATGGTAATAGCATCTATCCCGTGAGGTTGTAGTGGCAACCAAAGTAGTCAATCATCCTAAAATACTTAGACACTCACGCCTGCAATTCCAGCACTTTGGGAGGCCAAGGCAGTAAGATCACTTGAGCCCAGGAGCTCAAGACAAGCCTGGGCAATATAGGGACACCCCTATCTCTGTTTTTTTTGTTTTTCTTTTTGAGACGGAGTCTTGCTCTGTCGCCCAGGCTGGAGCGCAGTGGCACGATCTCGGCTCACTGCAAGCTCCGCCTCCTGGGTTCACACCATTCTCCTGCCTCAGGCTCCTGAGTAGCTGGGACTACAGGTGCCCGCCACCACGCCCAATTAATTTTTTGTATTTTTAGTAGAGACGGGGTTTCACCATGTTAGCCAGGATGGTCTTGATCTCCTGACCTCGTGATCTGCCTGCCTCGGCCTCCCAAAGTGCTGGGATTACAGGCGTGAACCACCACGCCTGGCTGGGACACCCCCATCTCTAAGAAAAATAAATTTTAGGCCAGGTGTGGTGGCTCACGCCTGTAATCCCAGCACTTTGGGAGGCTGAAGCAGGAGGATCGTGTGAGCTCGGGAGTTTGAGACAAGCCTGGACAACGTGGTGAAACCCCGTCTCTACTAAAAATACACAAATTATCCAGGTATGGTGGCACACACCAGTAGTCCCAGCTACTTGGGAGGCTGAGGCACAAGAATCATTTGAACTCGGGAGGTGGAGGTTGCAGTGAGCCAAGACTGTGCCACTGTAGTCCGGCCTGGGTGACAGGGTGAGACTCTGTCTCAAAAAGAAAGAAAAAGAAATTTTAAAAAATTAGCTGGGTGTAGTGGCGCGCACCTTTGCTCCCAGCTACTTGGGAGAGGCTGAGGTGGGAGGATTGCTTGAGCCTAGGAAGCGGTGACCACAGTGAGCCATGATCGCGCCACTGCACTCCAACCTAGGCAACAGAGCAAGACCCTGTCTCAGAAAAAATAAAAAAAAAATTGGAATGGTGTCTGGGATGCAGTACCTGATCAGGAAGCATGAGTCGTTATTACCAGTCTGGGGAGCCCACAAGGCCTTCTGCTTCCCCAGGCACGAGATCTGCCTCGCCCAGCCCGAGGGCAGGATCTGCTTACTTCAAGAACTTGCCAACGGGCAGGCAGACTTAACCCAAAATAACTTTATTATCGTCTCCACTTTGATATAAAAGCATTCTCCAAATGGAGGGCAAATGCGGCAAGTCACGTGGGGTCTGGGCCCCCTGCACACCCTTCTGCTCCGAGGGATAAGCCCTGTGCCCACCCCAGTTGCCCACTGCCATGTCCTGCCAACCACCCCCCGCCCCCCCAACCAGGGCAAGCCACAGTGCAGTACAGAAGTGAAAGCCTGAGATTGACCAGACACGGTCACCACAGGGCCTCTCCCTGACCTTGGCTGTGGGGCGGGGGGTGCACATTACAGCTTCTTCTTGTCTCCAGGAAAGACTGAGTAACTGGGGGTCCCCCGGGGCTGGCACAGAGGCCCGGGCAGAGGCTGGGCTCGCCTGAGGTTGACGTGTAGCATTTCACTCTTCCTGAGTTTCGGGGTTCCACCTGATCAGCTGTCACTGCTGGGGATCAGTCCTTCCCAGTTCCAGAAGCCCCCTTCTCTGGACAGCTGAGGCCCATTGAGGCTCCTCCAACTAAAGCAACTGGAACTGCACCTTCAGCCGCAAGGCCTGGCCCCGTGGCCCTGGCTGCCCCTCTGGCTGGACACCCCAGGGTCCTGCCACGTTGCTCACCACCTCCAGCTGGTAGGTTCCAGGCCTCGGCCGCCTCCGCCCCAGCTGCAGGGAGCTGAAGCCACGGAGGTGACACATGCGGAAGAAACCTTGCTCATTTCCGCGGGCAATGACGTAGCGGACCCGGCCCTCCAGACCCTCCAGGGCCGGCCGGAGCTCCAGGATGCGCTTGGCCCGGCCCAGGTGTGAGAGGTTCAGACCCAAGGTCAGCAGGGCCTCGGAGTCAACGGTGGCCAGGCTCACCTGGGAAGAAAGGCCAGGTGTGTGGTCAGAGCCCACGATAATCCAGATGTGGAGTGGGTAGGGGGTCCTGGGATTGTGGCCAAAGAGGAGATTTTGGCCAGTCTCTAAAGTGAAGGAAAGAGCCATAAAAAGGAATGAAATCATGTCATTTGCAGCAATGTGGATGCAGCTGGAGGTCATTATCCTAAGCTAATTAATGGAGAAACAGAAGACCAAATACGGCATGTTCTCAGTTATAAGTGGTAGCTAAAAATTACTTACCCGTAGACACAAAGATGGGAAGAACAGACAATAGGACTACTAGAGCAGGAAGAGAGGGAGGGAGACAAGGGTTGAAAAATGACCTATTGGGAGGCCAGGCGCCGTGGCTCACGCCTATAATCCCAACACTTTGGGAGGCCGAGACGGGTGGACCACAAGGTCAGGAGTTCAAGACCAGCCTCACCAATATGATGAAGTCCTGTCTCTGCTAAAAATACAAAAATTAGCTGGGCGTAGTGGTGGGTGCCTGTAGTCCCAGCTACTTGGGAGGCTGAGGCAGGAGAATCGCTTGAACTCGGGAGGTGGAGGTTGCAATGAGCTGAGATCATGCTACTGCACTCCAGCCTGGGGGACAGAGCAAGACTGTCTCAAAATAATAATAATAATAAATAAATAAAAGGAAAACTACCTATTGGGAACTATGTTCACTGCTTGGATGAGGGATCAGCAGAAGCCCAAAGCTCCTCATCATCCAATATACCCATCTATTAATAACAAACCTGTACCCTCTGAATCTAAAACGAAAAACAGGCTGGGCACAGGGGCTCATGCCTATAATTCCAGCACTTTGGGAGGCTGTGGCAGGAGCTGAGGCCAGGATTTCTTTGTTTCTTTCTTTTATTTTCTTTTCTTTTTTTTTTTTTTGAGATGGAATCCCGCTCTGTTGCCCAGGCTGGAGTGCAATGACACAATCTCAGCTCACTACAACCTCTGCCTCCCAGGTTCAAGTGATTCTCCTGCCTCAGCCTCCCAAGTAGCTGGGATCACAGGTGCCTGCCATTGCGCCTGGCGAATTTTTATATTTTTAGTAGAGACGGGGTTTCGCTATGTTGGCCAGGCTGGTCTCAAACTCCTGGCCTCAAGTGATCCCCTCACCTCGGCCTTCCAAAGTGCTGGGATTGCAGGCATGAGCCACCATGCCCAGCCAAGGCTAGGATTTCAAGGACAGAAGGCAACATAGTGAGACCTCATCCACCCACAAAAAGTGAAAATATTAGTGCTGGTGTGCATCTGTAGTCCCAGCAACTTGGGAGGCTGAGGCAGGAGGTCCCGGGAGTTCGAAGCGGCAGTGAGCTGTGATCACACCTCTGCACTCCAGCCTGGGTAACAGACTGAGACCCTGTCTCAAAAATATATACATATGTTTATTAGGCGCCACTGAATTCCTGGCAATCTTTGAGGCGCTGGGGATTCAGCAATGAGCAGATAAAACTCCTTCCCCTCAGGGAGTTTACCTTCTAGTAAAGCAAAGCAGATAGTAAACAAATACATGGAAAATGTAAAAGTGACAAGATGTGCTATGAAAAACCATGAAGTTGGCTGAGGGCCAAGGTGGACAGATCGCTTGAGCCCAGGAGTTTGAGACCAGCCTGAGTAACATGGTGAAACGCTGTCTCTATTAAAAATGCAAAAAATTAGCCAGGTGTGGTGTTGCATGCCTGTAGTCCCAGCTACTGGGGAGGCTGACATGGGAGGATCCCTTGAGCTCAGGAGTTCAAGCTGCAGTGAGCTATGATTGCACTGCTGCATTCTAGCCTGGGTGACACAGTGAGAGCAGGCTCCCCGAAAAAAAAGAAATTGATTTTTAAAATCAATAAATAGGCTGGGCATGGTGGCTTACGCCTGTAATCCCAGCACTTTGGGAGGCTGAGGTGGGCGGATCACGAGGTCAGGAGATCGAGACCATCCTGGCTAACATGGTGAAACCCTGTCTCTACTAAAAATACACACACAAAAATTAGCCAGGCAAAGTGGTGGGCGCCTGTAGTCCCAGCTACTCAGGAGGATGAGGCAGGAAAATGGCGTGAACCTGGGAGGCGGAGCTTGCAGTGAGAGGAGATCACACCACTGTACTCCAGCCTGGGTGACAGAGCAAGACTCCATCTCAAAAAAAAAAAAAAAAAAAATCAATAAATAGGGTGGGCACAGTGACTCATGCCTTTACTTCCAGCACTTTGGGAAGCTGAGGTGGGTGGATCACTTGAGCCCAGGAGTTTGAGACCAGCCTGGGCAACACAGTGAACCCTATCTCTACAAAAAACACAAAAATGAGCTGGGCAGGCGTGGTGGTGCACGTGCCTGTGGTCTCAGCTACTTGAGGGATTGAGGTGGGAGGATCGCTTGAGCCCAGGAGTTCAAGGCTGCAGTGAGCTATGATTGCGCCACTGCATTCCAGCCAGGGTGACAGAGTGACACCTTGTCTCAAAAAAAAAAAAAAAAAAAAAAAGAGAAAAAAAGGAGTAAAAAATAAAGTGGAGGAAAATACTGCTTCTCTTAGCATCTCAAGTCTGGTTCTTCATGTGCAAGGCCAGTGGTCAGCTGGATCTGTAGAGTCAGTGGCATAAGGCTGAGGCTGCTTCTGAGAGAGGCAGGGAGACAGCCACTGTTACACACTACAGATCCCTGGTCTCAGCTAAGGGACCTTGCTCAGACCCCTGCCAGCCTGGGCCAAGGGAATCAAAGATTTGCTCTCAGAGACCCAGCAGCCAGGGGATTATTCAGATGACTTTGGGACCCAGAGCCCTAAGGTCACTCAGAAGTGTCTTGGGATGGCTGGTGTTAGGAACAAGGGCCTTCCCGCAGAAGCCAGCCCCTAAAAGAATGCCAGAGCTGACAGTGAAAGAAACGGGATGCCAAGCAGGGCCAGAGAGGAGAGCGTAAAGGACCAGACAGAAGAGCCGCCTGATAGCTTCCGCTGTGCTTCCTGCATCTGGCTCTCTTTGAGAGCCCCCTGTGTGCCAATGACAAACCCTTCTTTATTTAAGCTCCTCTGAAGTGCCTTCCTGGTCTTGGCAGCTGGACAGGGCCCTGAATAAGACAGCGAGCCTCAATGGCAGGCTACCCCAGGGCTGGGTGACGTATCCAATCCCACAGAAAGTCATCTGTGTTTTCTTTGCCTTTGTTTTGGGGAGCACTGTGTTGGTTTGGCCTCATTTACATGCTGATGGAGTGTTTTGCTGTTGCATTCAAGTGAAAGTTATTCCTGTTCCCCAGCCCCTCAATTCCGGAGATCTCAGGCCTTCTTCCCACGGAATGTTGTTAAGACTTATGCTCTTACCAACACCTGCTGGCAGTCAGTAGGTATTGCAGGCAAAGGCACAACGGCCCTATTTTTGAGACAGGGTCTCAGTCTGTCACCCAGGCTGGAGTGCGGAGGTGTGATCACAGCTCACTGCTGCTTTGAACTCCTGGGTTCAAGTAACCTTCCCGCCTCAGCCTCCCAAGTAGCTGGGACTACAGGCACATGCCACCACAGCTGGCTAATATTTTTACTTTTTGTAGGTAGAGGGGGTCTCACTATGTTACCCAGGCTGGTCTCAAAATCCTGGCCTTGGTTGGGCACGGTGGCTCACACCTGTAATCCTAGCAGTTTGGAAGGCTGACGTGAGCTGATCACTTGAGGCCGGGAGTTTGAGACCAGCCTGGCCAACATGGTGAAACCCCGTCTCTACTAAAAATATAAAAATTAGCCCTTCTCTGTCTTGATCTGCTTGTGCCCTGGGACCCTGACAACCACTCCACTCACTCTTTTTTTTTTTTTTTTTTTTTTT
>NW_020257523.1:50149-65540 GCF_003255815.1 Theropithecus gelada
TTTTTTTTTTTTTGAGACGGAGTCCCGCTCTGCCGCCCAGGCTGGAGTGCAGTGGCCGGATCTCAGCTCACTGCAAGCCCCGCCTCCCGGGTTTATGCCATTCTCCTGCCTCAGCCTCCCAAGTAGCTGGGACTACAGGCGCCCACCACCTCGCCCAGCTAGTTTTTTGTATTTTTCAGTAGAGACGGGGTTTCCCCGTGTTAGCCAGGATGGTCTCGATCTCCTGACCTTGTGATCCGCCCGTCTCGGCCTCCCAAAGTGCTGGGATTACAGGCTTGAGCCACCACGCCCGGCCTCCACTCACTCTTATTGAGTACCAAGGGGTGCCAATACAGTAGTAAATCCTACAGACACAGTTCTGCCCTTATGAAGTCTACAGAAAATACCAGTAACTATGGGATAATATATACATCCACAGTTTTTCCCAGCAAGGGGGAAAAAATAACTAGAGGGGAAAAGGGCCTTTCAGTAATACAAAGTAATACACTCACATTTTATCTAATATAGAAAGCCTCTCAAGCCCAATAACCGTATCCCATTTCTCACTTTTTTTTCCCCGTAGCACTTATCATGTATCATATTTGTCATGTGTTATAAAATATGATATGTTTTACATGTTGATTTCTTGTGTGTCTCCCTTTTAGAATATCAGTCTCACGAGGGCAGGTGTTTTTGTTGTTGTTTTTGTTCGCTGTTGCTCCATTACAGTGCCCAGCGGCGGTATTCAGTAAAATCCATGGAGTGAAGAAGCTTCGTCCTAAATGTCTGCAGTGGGGGTGAGCTTGGGGTAATGGTTTCCATGCTCAATGATAATTGTTTGGGAAACAATGTAAAGTGGTGGCTTCGGAAGGCAGAGGGGCCCAGGATGGCTGGCCATGGATGCCAAGGCTGCTTGTAAAGAGAAGTCCATGTGCCATAGCCATGGAATCTCTGAACCTCCATGTTCAAGTTCTGTAACTTGGGCATGTGCCCTAACCTCTCTGAGCCTCAGTTCCTCCATCTGTAAATTTGGGATAATAGTGGCATCTAGACCAGGTGCAGTGGCTCACGTCTGTAATCCCAGCACTTTGGGAGGCTGAGGTGGGCAGATCACCTGAGATCAGGAGTTCAAGACCAGCCTGACCAACATGGAGAAACCCCGTTTCTACTAAAAATACAAAATTAGCTGGGCATGGTGGTGCACACCTGTAATCCCAGCTACTCGGGAGGCTGAAGCAGGAGAATCGCCTGAACCCGAGACGCAGAGATTGCGGTCAGCTGAGATTGCGCCATTGCACTTCAACCTAGGCAACAAGAGCAAGACTTCGTCTCAAAAAATAAAAAATAAATAAAAAAAATAGTGGCATCTACACCTCCCAGCGTTGTCATAAACATTGAGAGGCTGTGAACACAGAGCACTTGGAGTGATACCTGCATACAGCAGGTGTTGAATACATTTTTGGCTTTCAGATCCCTTGGGTGATGGCTGCAGGACTGACCCGTAGTCAGGGACTCTTCAGTTGAGGGGCAAGCAGCTGGCAGCTGTGGCAAAACTGCCCTCTCTACACACCTTGATGGGGTGGCCCGAGGAGGGCAGGAGGGACGGAGGCATAGGCCTGCCCTACGGCTACCGAGTGGTGTGTTGAAGATCCCTGAGATTCCTAGAGACAAGGCAGGTTCAGGAACTCCAGGAGCACCTCAGGCACAAGAGCGGTACAGGGCAGATGCTGAGTGGGTATAGGTTGGGGTCCTGAGGCTCCTAAGGGGAGCCTTTGCTGGGGTCCCCAGAGAAAAGACTCGCCTCCCCAAGGCTCAGACAGGGAAGGGGCTTGGGCTTAACTTGGACTAAGGGTTTGTGAGAACAGCCCAGAGGAATGCACAGAGGAGCTGAGATGGGCAGAGCTGTGGCACAGAGGCCACTTAGGGCCCCATTGGAACTAAATCCCAAAAGGGTCCCAAGGGAGGGCTTCACCAACTAGGAGGTGAGGAGGTGACAGATTCCAGGGTGCAGGCAGGGTTGGAGGGGCCTGGGTATGTCCCCGCATCCAAGTGCCTTTATAAACGGGACCCACAGAGAGCGTCACAGCCCGGCCAGGATCTGTTTGGAAGATGCCTGACTTGTCACCAGGAGTGAGGTAGAGTGCTCAGGAGATGTGTCCCCCAGAGACCCCCCAAGAAAAAATCCCAGGGCTGAGAAAGCACGAGAAGATCCCAAGCCAGCACATGACATGGGGAACCTGCTGGGATGTGGAGCCTGGTGCTCCTTCTTGGGAGGCTGACATGACTAAGTCGGGTCCACAGCCTCTTTCCTACACTCACCCGTTCCCTGGCCACACCCGCCCAGTGCAGCACCCATGTCACCTGGTGGTCCCTGTGGGCACTGCGTCGTGGCCGGTCCCGGGCAGAGAGGCCGTTGATCTTGCATTCATAGCAGGCTTCAGTCGAGAGCAGCTCCTCTTTGTCCGGGGCGTCCTGGGGTCCGGGGCTGAAGCCCAGGCCGAAGACACAGTGCCTGCAACAGGATGAGCAGAGTGGGGGATTTCAGAGGTAGGCTCCTGGGACCTCCCCAGCCACCTCGCTCCACCCGCATCCTCTTTTCTGAGTCATGCTGCAAATGCCCAAGCACACATATGCCTCTGAGCATGTGCTGGTGTGACTCCGTGTGCACGAGTGTGTGTGCACCACATAAGGGTGTGCATGTGAGTCCCCTGGTTCACCTGGGCATAGGTGTGAACACAGGAGTGAGAGGACAGGCACAGGCTGGGATGGATGAATGGACATTAGCATACCTGGGGCGTGTGCGTGTGCCAACCTGTGTGTTCACATGGGGAATATCTCATGTGGGCACATGTGTGCTTCCTCACCTGTGCAAACCAGGATGTAGCAATGGCACAGTGCCCCCAGGGATGCGGGCATGCATGAGCCTGAGTGCACACTTGGACATGCGTGCGCACACACACACGTGTGCATGCTGGGATCTGTAAATGCATGAGGGTGCCCACACATACTGGTAGGGGTGTGTGCCATGTGGACAACTGCATGTTAGTGGTGTGAGCCTGTGTGTGCACAAATACAGGTGCCACTGTACCTCTGTGTGTCCAGGACTCTGTGCATATGTGGGTAAATGCCTGCATGCACGGGCAGAAGAAGCTCTTCTGGTAAATTCTTGGCATGCACAAAGCCCCATGTCTGTGCGTGTGTGTGTGTGTGTGTGTGTGTGGTGGCATGCACATGCATGGATGCTTGCAGGGCATGGAGTCTGTTCGCCCCACTCCAGCCTCTCACCCTTGCCCAGCCCGGAAGAAGCCTTGAGGACAGCCACACAGGAAGCCACCGGGAGTGTTGGCACAGCTGTAGCTACAGGGGCCACGCCGTCCGGCGCACTCATCCACATCCTGGCAGCCCCCAAGGGTCTGATCAAAGTCAAAGCCAGAGGGGCAGACGCAGCGGAAGCCACCAAGAGTGTTGCGACAGGAGGCGCTCCCGCAGGTCGGGGGCGACAGGGCACACTCATTCTCATCTGTGGGAGGAAAGGAGGAGGAGAGGGAGGACACAGAGGTGGGGCAGGGCAGCCTTCTCACCCCCAGAGCCCTCCACCTGAAATGCTCTCTGTTCAGAGCCCAAGTCCAATGTCAAAGCCTCCAGCAACCTGGCAGTGAGCCCTGAGACTAGATCGGCCCCATAGCCCCGCTGCCCCAAACCCTGTGGTTCTCCTTCACTGCATCTCTCAACACTTCCCCTAAACCCCAAAGTGTAGGATGATCTAGAACAAGCTTTCTCACCCTCAGTGCTATGGACATTTGGGGCCGGATCTTTCTCTAGGGAGGAGCCGTCCTTGCACTGTGGGACGATGAGCAGTACCCCTGGCCTCCACCCGCTTGATGCCAGGAAAATCCATTTGCCTCCAATTGTCTGTTTAGAGCTGGGAGTTTCACTCTGTTGCTCAGGCTGGAGTGCAGTGGTGCAACCATAGTGCACTGTAGCCTTGACCTCCTGGGCTCAAGGGATCCTCCTGCCTCAGCCTCCCAAGTAGCTGGGACTACAGGTGTGCACCAATATGCCTGACTAATCTTTTAACTTTTTGTAGAGATGGGGGTCTTTCTATGTTGCCTAGGCTGGTCTTGAACTCCTGGCCTCAAACGATCCTCCTACCTCAATATCCCACAAGAGTGAACTACCACGCTGGATCCCAGTTGTGATGATCAAAAATGTCTCCCAGACACTTCAAAATGTACTATAGGGGATGAAATGGTCCTCTGTTGAGAACCTAGTTAGGGGTCTAATTTATTCCTGTTTCCTTTGCTGGACTGAACAACTCAAGGCAGAAATGGTTTTTCAGCTCACTTCTGCATCTGAGCTCAGGGCCTAGTGAAAGGCAGGTCCTTGGCAAACAGCTGGGGAAAGAATGAATGAGTCAGTACAGAGAGGAGGAGACAAGTTGAGGAAGAGTTGCCAGCAAAGGCCAATGGTCTGTGGGATCCCCAAGATCCCCAGCAGACAAGCACCTTGCCTCGGGGGGCAGGGTCATGTGGTATGGGAAGCCTGAGAACTTAGCTAAAGACCCACCATGAGAGACAAAAGGAGAGGGCAGAGAAGGCAGTGCCTGTGAGGCAGTGGGAGAGCAGGGACAGCCACATCACCAAGGCCACAGGAGAGTGTGTCCAGGAGGGGCAGACTGTGGTGCCCAGAGTAGTGGAGGTAGAGGATGGAGGCCAAGGAGAGGTCTCAAGAGAGAGCAAGCGGGCCCGAAAATGGTAGAGGGTGAAAGCTGCACTGTAGTGGAGGAATGAAAAGAGCAGTGAAACGGGCTGCCAGGAGGTCCTGGAGCAGCCAGAAGAAGGGGGAAGGTTGCAGGGCAGAAGGCTAGCTCCCCAAATAAAGGGCCTCTGCAACAGCTATGACAATGATATAGCATTCACACCTCCATCGCCCCTTGCAGCATCCATAGCAGACATCAGTAATCACACTCATGGCAGACATCACTAATCAATCACAGCACTCTTTCCCTGTGATCACAGAATTGCAGACTTCAGGTCTCAGAATCTTTCTCAACTGAGTCCTCCAGGCCACCATGCCCTAAGGAATGAACTCAGACACTTTTCCATGCTTATTCTGCTGCACCTTGACTCCCCAGCAGTGGGGAACTCACTACCTTCTGGGCTAGCCTGTTCAATCTTTATATAATTGAGCTTGTCACAACATCTTGCAGGGTAGTGTCTGTTAGTCGCCTGCTCTGAGCAGATTCTGGTGGGGGCCCCAGCTTCTTCCCAGCCCCTTCCACTCACCCACACACTGGGCCCACTGGGAGTGCTGGGTGAAACCCTGGGGGCAGCCGCAGCGGTAGCCCCCTAGCTGGTTCTGACAGCCGTGCTGGCAGCGGTGGGGTCCATCACATTCATTCACATCTGAGACAGAGAGAGGGAGAGAGGGTTTCCAGACGGCTCTCAGGACCAACACCCCCAAACACTAGACCCCAGCCAAAGCTGGGCTGTACCTTCACAGCCATGGCCTGAGCTGTCCAGGGTGAAGCCTTGGTGGCATTCACAGCGGAAGCTGCCCGGGGTGTTGTGGCAGTGCCCACGGGCACCACACGGGCCAGGCTGGGCTGAGCACTCATCATTGTCTGCAGAAGAGAGAGATCGGGCAGGGTTGCTTGCTGGTTAAGGAACTTGTGTCAGGTGACACAATGCCAGTCCCACCACTGTGTGGCTTCAGGCAAGTTGCTCACCCTCTCTGTGCCTATTTCCCACGCTGTGAAATGAGATCTGTAACAGTTCCTGACTCACAGAATAGACGCCAATCTTTGAGATCCTGCACATAAAGAATCTCATCTCCACCGCCTTGAAGCTGTGTGTCCTTGGGCAACTTACCTACCTTCTCTGTGCCTCGATGTCCTCAGCTGTAACATGGAGATGATAATGTCTACCTCACTGCATTTTTGTGTGTGTGCGAGAGAGAATTAAATTAACCTAATCTTGTAAAAGACTTAGGGCAGTGCCTGGTAAAAGAGTAAAAGATAAACAAAGCCTCTTTTCCTTCTCCCATGGAAAAATGACATTGGGTTGCCTGTTGAGTTTTGTTCTCATGGAAACCTGACAATAATGTGAGGTCAGCTGGTGCCATGGACTGAATGTTTGTATCTCTCCAAAATCCTATGTTGAAGCCCCAACCCCCAGTGGGATGGTATTTGGAGATTAGGTCTTGGGGAGGTGATCAGGGTTAGAGAAGGTCATCAGGGTAGGGCTTTTATGATGAGAATAGTGCCCTTATAAGAAGAGACACCAGAAAGCTTGCTCTGTCTCTGCCAAGTGAGGATACAGCAAGAAGGCGGCTGTCTGCAAACCAAGAAGAGAGCCCTCACAGAACCAACCAGGCTGCCACCTTGATCTTGAACTGCCCGGCCTCCAGAATTGAAAAAAAATAAATCTCTGTAGTTTAAGCCACCCAGTGTATGGGTTGTCCGTCTCTCTCTCTCTCTCTCTCTCTCTCTGTGTGTGTGTGTGTGTGTGTGTAAGCTATTGTTTTACACTGAATAGTCTGTGAACATCTTTCTATGTCTTTAAATAGTCTTATTATTCTTGGGGGCTGGTTACAGTGGCTCATGCCTGTAATCCCAGTACTTTGGGAGGCCTAGGGAGCGGATCACCTGAAGTCAGGAGTTCAAGACCAGCCTGGCCAACGTGGTGAAACCCCATCTCTACTAAAAATACACAAAAAATTTAGCCAGGTGTGGTGGTACATGCCTGTAGTCTCAGCTACTAGGGAGGCTGAGGCAGGAGAATCGCTTGAACCTGGGAGGTGGAGGTTGCGATGAGCTGAGATTGTGCCACTGAACTCCAGTCTGGGCGACTGACAGAGAGAGATTTCATCTCGAATATATATATACACACACATATATATTTTTTCTTACTATTCTTATTTGCATAATTTTAAATGGCCACCACATCTTCACTTGGTGTGCATTTGCTCTGCTTCATTTAACCAACTGTTAATTTTCTTTTTTTTTAGATAGGATCTCATTCTGTCTCCTGGGCTGGAGTGAAGGGGCACAATCTCAGCTCACTGCAACCTCCACCTCCCAGGCTCCAGTGATCCTCCCACCTCAGCCTCCTGGGTAGCTAGGACTACAGGTGCACAAGACTATGCCTGGCTAATTTTTGTATTTCTCGTGGGGACTACATTGTCCACTATGTGCCCCAGGCTGGTCTCAAACTCCTGGGCTCAAGAGATCCTCCCGCCTCAGCCTCCCAAAGTGCTGGGATTACAGGTGCAAACCACTGCACCCAGCCCAGTTTTTGGATTTGATTTTGCTAAATCCTACACTTGCAGTCTATGGTATTTTGTTATGGCAACCTGAGCTGACTAAAATGGCCAGGTTGCTATGATGGTAGGAGGGCATTGGTACAATGGCCAGAGAGCATTGCTACAAAGGTAGGAGCCCATGACTGGTATATTGCATTTGAACTGGGATTTTGGGGAATGAACAACAAATTCCTGGTGGAAAACCTTGCTTTTGGCTTCCTTGAGTACAGAGATTCTTGACTCCAAGCATATATCTGTGGAGATGTAGAGTCTCTCTCGGGGCCAGGCACAGGGGCTCATGCATGTAATCCCAACATTTTGGGAGGCCAAGGTGGGCGGATCACCTCAGGCTGGGAGTTCGAGACCAGCCTGGCCAACATAGTGAAACTCCGTCTCTACTAAAAATACAAAAATTAGCTGGATGTAGTGCTGCATGCCTGTAATCCCAGCTACTCAGGAGGCTGAGGTGGGAGAATTGTTTGAACACAGGAGGCGGAGGTCGCAGTGAGCCACGATCACACCACTGCACTCCAGCCTGGGTGACAGAGTAAGACTCTGTCTCAAAAAAACAGAAACAAACAAACAAAAATTGAATATCTCTTGGGAACAACAGACATGGGAACATGAAGCTTCTAAGTAGGAGTGGCTCCTGCAGCTGCCTGAGCTGTCACTTGAGGGGCCACAGAGAATAGGTCTACACTCTGGCCAGAAAGAAATGTCTGGCACAGCCAGACACTGTGGCTCATGCCTGCAATCCCAGTACTTTGGAAGGCTGAGGTGAGCAGATTGCTTGAGCCCAGGAGTTTAAGACCAGCCCGGGCAACATGGCAAAACCCTGTCTCTACAAAAAATACAAAAATTCGCCGGGCATGGTGGTGCACACCTATAGTCCTAGCTACTTGGGAGGCTGAGGCAGGAGGATCGCTTGAACCTGGGAGGTGAGATTGCAGTGAGCTGAGATTGCACCATTGCAATCTCCAGCCTGGGCAACAGAGCAAGACTCCATCTCAAAAATTAAAAACAGAAATGTCTGCCACCACCCACAATTTCTTTCCCTTACATCTAGCAAAGCAAACCAAGCGTCAGGCTGGCCTACTGTGGTCATGTAGTTTGCTCTTCTATTAATAGTTTAGTCATCAGCAAATGGGAACACCCTGGGACAAAATCCAAGCCATTGTCTGTTGTATCAATAAAGTTTTATTGGCACACAGACACGGTCTTTCATTTATGTATCTCTCCGGTTGCTTTGATGCTACCACGGCAGAGTCCAATCATAGTGACAGAGACCATCTCAATTATAAAGCTGAAAATATTTACTTCTCTTGAGCCCTTTACAGAAAAGGTTTGTTGACTTTTTTTTTTTTTTTTTTTTTGAGGTGGAGTCTCGCTCTGTCGCCCAGGCTGGAGTGCAGTGGCCGGATCTCAGCTCACTGCAAGCTCCGCATCCCAGGTTCACGCCATTCTCCTGCCTCAGCCTCCCGAGTAGCTGGGACTACAGGCGCCCACCACCACTTCCGGCTAATTTTTTGTATTTTTTAATAGAGATGGGGTTTCACGGTGTTAGCCAGGATGGTTTCGATCTCCTGACCTTGTGATCTGCCCGTCTCGGCCTCCCAAAGTGCTAGGATTACAGGCTTGAGCCACCGCACCTGGCCAGGTTTGTTGACTTTTGATCAAGTTGAGCCTCACACCACTACCTGCCTGGCTGAGAATTTAAACTCTTTTCTAGTGAGAGTCATGTGTGAGCTTGCTCCATGGATGGTACCCATGTGATGCATGGCCCTGGTCCATGCAGCTGCTCACACATCCAGTGAAAACTTTACTGTTTTTTTTGTTTGTTTGTTTGTTTTTAATAGAGATGGGATCTCACTATGTTGCCCAGGCTGGTCTCAAACTCCTGAGCTGAAGCAATCCTCCTGCCTCAGCCTCCCAAAATGCTGGGATCACAGGTGTGAGCTGAAAACTTTACTGTTGCAGAAAAAGTGAAATGCATCTTGTTTCAAGAGTCTTTGTTCAAATGTTCTCTCTCTCTCTTTCTCTCCCTCTCTTTTTTTTTTTTTTTTCGAGAAAGAGTCTTGCTCTGTCTCCTAGGTTGGACTGCAGTGGCATGAACATTGCTCACTGCAGCCTCAACTTCCTGGGTTCAAGAGATCCTCCCACCTCAACCTCCTGAGTAGCTAAGACTACAGTCAGGTGTCACCACCTCTAGCTAATTTTGTATTTTTTGTAGAGATGGAGTCTTGCCATGTTGCCTGGGCTGGTCTCGAACTCCTGGCCCTAAGCCATTCTCCCAAAGTGCTGGGATTACAGGTATGAGCCACAATGCCCAGCCAAATGTTCTCTTTTGGTGACACTTCACCTGATCCCTCTCTTAAAACTGAAGCCCTGGCCGGGCGTGGTGGCTCAAGCCTGTAATACCAGCACTTTGGGAGGCCGAGACGGGCGGATCATGAGGTCAGAAGATTGAGACCATCCTGGCTAACACGGTGAAACCCCATCTCTACTAAAAAATACAAAAAACTAGCCGGGCGAGGTGGCGGGCGCCTGTAGTCCCAGCTACTTGGGAGGCTGAGGCAGGAGAATGGCATAAACCCGGGAGGCGGAGCTTGCAGTGAGCTGAGATCCGGCCACTGCACTCCAGCCTGGGCGACAGAGCGAGACTCTGTTTCAAAAACAAAAAACAAAAACAAAACACAACCGAAGCCCTCTCTGGAGGCTGAGGTGGGAGGATCACTTGACACCAGGAGTTTGAGGCTTCAGTGTGCTATGATCACATTTGTGAATAGCCACTGTACTCAAGCCCGGGCAACAGAGTCGTGAAGAGACTCCATCTCTAAGAAACACAAAACAAAAACAAAAACAAAATCCAGGTGTGGTGAGCCTGTAGTCCCAAGTACTAGGGAAGCTGCAGTGGGAGGATTGCTTGAGCCCAGGAATTTGAGGTTTCAGTGCACTGTGATCATATCACGTATTCCAGCTTGGGTGACAGAGCAAGACTCCATTTCTATAACAAACAAACGAACAACACAACACAACCAAAACCCAACAACAACAAATCTCTCCCTGCCTCCCAAAACAACCCTGTTGTCCTCTCCTTCTTTCCTGAACTCCTGCTTTTATTTTTTCTTTCTTTCATGACGCACATCACCTTTGAGCACACTATTCTGTTAATTTTTTGTTTGTTTGTTTGTTTTTGAGACAGAGTCTTGCTGTGTCCCCCAGGCTGGAGTGCAGTGGCACAATCTTGACTCACTGCAACCTCCACCTCCCAGGTTCAAGTGATTCTCTTGCCTCAGCCTCCTGAGTAGTTGGGATTACAGGCGCCACCACCACGCCCAGCTAATTTTTGTATTTTTAGTAGAGACAGGGTTTTGTCATGTTGGCCAGGCTGGTCTCGAATTTCTGGCCTCAAGTGATCTGCCAGCCTCAGCCTCCCAAAGTGATGGGGTTACAGGCATGAGCTACCACCCCCAGCCACACCATTCTGTTAGTTTCTTGTTATGTCTGCTTCTAGTCTGATTCTGTGCCAGAAGGAAAGTTCCATGACGAAAGAGTCTTGCCTCTTATGTTTGTTGCTGTACTCCCAGGGTCTATAACAGGGCCCGACAAACCATTTCTGTTTCTGTAATAGGCTCTGTCCCAAGACTCTTCTCTGCCAATATAGTGCAAAAGCAGCCACAGGTGATTGTAAGCAAGTGGGCTTGGTTGTGTGTCAATAAAACTTTATTAACAAAAGCAAGCAGGGGGCCGCGCTTGGCTGGCAGGCTGGAGTTTGCCACCCTTTGGTCTGGAGCACTGCCTGGTACACAGTAGGTGCTGTCTGGGCAGATTAGTTGGAGCATGAATGGCGCCACCCTTGACTAGGCTCTGCCTTTGGGGAAGATTGGGTTCCCTGGGAGCCACAAGACACTAAGAAACAATGATGGTAGCAGATGCTCTTGTGACTTTAGCTGTGGAACTGATTTCCTCTTGGGACTATGTGAGACCTGGGATTTCAGGAGCGCTCTGGGGAGGTTCTGGGAGGGAGACCCAGCAGGCACTTGTCAGGGGGAAGGCAAGGTGCCATGAACCAAGGCCAGAGGGCCTCTCTGCTTCCAAAGGAGAGGAAGGAGGTTCTAGATGCCTCCAGGAAGCAAGCACTGAGGAAGTAAAGACTTTGTTCTGATCACCCCCACGTTCCCAATGTCCAGTACATGTTGGGTGCTTTTTTTTTTTTTTTTTTTGAGACAGAGTTTCGCTCTTGTTGCCCAGGCTGTAGTGCAGTGGTGTGATCTTGGCTCACCACAACCTCTGCCTCCTGGGTTCAAGTGATTCTCCTGCCTCAGCCTCTCTAGTAGGTGGGATTACAGGCACCTGCCACCATTCCAGGCTATTTTTTTTTTGTATTTTTAGTAGAGACGGGGTTTCACCATATTGGCCACGCTGGTCTTGAACTCCTGACCTCACGTGATCCACCCACCTCGGCTTTCCAAAGTGCTGGGATTACAGGCAAGAGCCACTGTGCCCGGCCAACTTGATATTTTCTTGGTGAGCAAAATAACTAAGGCTGGGGTTGTGCATCACCTCCCGGTGAGGGGCAAGGGTCACTCACCGAAACAGGCCTGGTGGCGCTGGGTGAAGCCGGGTGGACAGCGGCAGGAGAAGGCGCCCACCGTGTTGACACAGAGGAACTGACAGTTGTGCTGCCGGGAGGTGCATTCGTCCAGGTCTGCAGCACAGATAGTCCAGCAGGCTCAGGGCAGGGCCCAGTCGGGGGTTAGGGGCTTCTCAGGGGCTGCCCTTGCCACCTCCAGGCAGAGGGATGACAAGAGAAAGATCCCGGAGATGGTGCTTGACTCCATGCAGATGGGAGGGGGTGAGATTGCAGGGGACAGGAGCAGGACCCTAGAGCGCATGCAGTGGCGGGAGTGGGGGAGAGTTGAAAGGACATCACCTTTGCAGGTCCTGCCATCCTCCTCCAGCAGGTAGCCTCGGGGACAGCTGCATAGGAAGCTGCCCTTCGTGTTTTTGCAGAGGAAGGTACACGGCTTGGGGACCTGGCTGCACTCGTCCACATCTAGGAAAGGACAGTGGGGTGTGGTGGGGCGGGGTTAGACAGACATTCCCTGGGGGTGTTCAGGGACTGGGGTCTCCACCCAGACCTGGACCATCCGGAATCTGTGGACTTACATAGGAATTAACACTTTTTCTGCAAAAAGCCAGATGGTAAACACATTTGGTTTTGCAGGCCACATCGTCTCGGACACAACTACTCCATGTGGCCTTTGTACCAGCAAAGCAGCCACTGAGGGTAAGCAGACAAATGTGTATGGCTGTGTGCTAATAAAACTTTATTGACAAGAACAATTGGAGGGCCAGATTTGACCCTCAGGCTGGGGTTTGCCTCCTGCTGACTTAGAGGTACACTTGCTACAAAACGTAACTGAAAAATCTCAGGATGTGCAAAATAAAAGAAACAACAGCAGGAAAGTGGCCCAAATGGGATGGGGGTGGGAGAAGGAAAGGATGCTCCCTCCCTCCCTTCCCTCCTTCCTTCCTCTCTTTCTTTCTTGAGACGGACTCTTGCTGCATCACCCAGGCTGGAATGCAATGGTGCAATCTCGGCTCACTGCAACCTCCGCGTCCCATGTTCAAACAATTCTCCTGCCTCAGCCTCCCAAGCAGCTGGCATTACCGGCACATACTACCACACCTGGCTAATTTTTTTCTTTTTCTTTCTTTTTTTTAGTAGAGATGGTTTCACAATGTTGGTCAGGCTGGTCTCAAATTCCTGGCCTCAAGTGATCCTCCTGCCTCAGCCTCCCAAAATGTGCTGGGATTACAGGCATGAGCCACCTCACCTGGCGTTCTTTCCCTTCCTTCCTCTCTTTTCTTTCTTTCTTTTTTCTTTTCTTTCTTTCTCTCTTTTTTCTTTCTCCTTTTTCTTTCTTTCTCTCTTTTTTCTTTCTCCTTTTTCTTTCTTTCTTCCTTTCTTTCTTCCTTCCTTCCTTTCTTTTCTTTCTTTCTTCTTTTCTTCCTTTCTTCCTTTCTCTTTCTTGACAGAGTCTCACTCTGTGGCCCAGGCTACCGTGCAGTGGCATGATCTCAGCTCACTACAACCTCTACTTCCCGGGTTCAAACGATTCCCCTGCCTCAGCCTCCCAAGTAGCTGGGATTATAGGCGTGCAGAAGCACGTGCAGCTAATTTTTGTATTTTTAGTACAGATGGGGTTTCACTATCTTGGCCAGGCTGGTCTTGAAATACTGGCTTCAAATGATGTGCGCACCTTGACCTCCCAAAGTGCTGGGATTATAAGCATGAGCTACCATGTGTGGCCGGTTTTTTTGTTGTTGTTGTTGTTTTTTTTTTTTTGAGACAGAGTCTTGCTGTGTCGCCCAGGCTGGAGAGCACTGGCATGATCTCAGCTCACTGCAACCTCCACCCCTCCAGGTTTAAACAATTCTCTGCCTCAGCCTCCGAAGTAGCTGGGATTATGGGTTTACTGGCGCGTGCCACCACGCCTGGCCAATTTTTTTGCATTTTCAGTACAGACGGAGTTTCACCATCTTGGCCAGGCTGGTCTTGAACTCCTGACCTCGTGATCCACCCGCCTCGGCCTCCCAAAGTGCTGGGATCACAAGCCAACACGCCCAGCCTTCTTTTTCATTTTTTAAGAGACAGGGTCTCACTCTGTCACCCAGGTTGGACTGCAGTGGCGCAATCACAGCTCACGGAAGCCTCAGACTCCTGAGCTCAAGCAGCCTCCCCAAGTAGCTGGGGCTACAGGCGCATGTTGGACTACAGGCCACCATTCCTGGCTAATTTTTTTTAGTGATGGGATCTTGCTATGTTGCCCGGGCTGGTCTGAAACTCCTGGCCTCAAGTGATCCTCCCACCTCGATCTCCCAAAATACTGGGATTACAGTGGCAGGCCATCGCACCTGGCCCTCAGTTGTCTGTATGGTTCGGGCACCACTTTGTAAATGAAACCCTAACATTGCAAACTGCAAAGTCTCAGGGAAGTTGTGGTCAGGGGCTGCGCAGGAGGTGGCCGGGCTGGGCCAAGGGTGCAGGTGCAGAGGGCTGGGCTCACCCAGGCAGGTGGTAGCAGTAGCATCTGGTGTGTACCCGGCCTGACAGTGGCAGCGGAAGGAGCCGAGGCTGTTGATGCACTCTCCATGGGCACACAGGTGAGCAAGCATACGGCATTCATCTACATCTGGGGAAAAGCAGGGCGCAAATGGGGCTGGCTGGCCGCCTTGGGCCATCGAGGCATGTCTCCTTCTCTCTGGCCGCAGCCATCTCCTTGGAGCAAAGTCCAGCCTGCCTTCCACACCCGCCACTGCACCCCAGCTCACGTGGACCCCATCCTCAGGCTGCGGATGACACCTGAGCCCGCAGGACAAGCCCATGAAGCTTCCCAGGGAGGGGGACACACACCCACCTCCCCCGGCCTCAACAGCGACACCTCCTCAGTGCACCGACATGCACAACAGAGACACAGTGCATGCAACATGACACAACAACCACACACCCGACGCTCCTGCAGAAACACGGGAACATACACCCACACTCAGGGACTCCTGCATCTCCCCGCAGACACACCCCCAGAAAGCCATTTCCTCCCCAGTCCTATTGATGTCACTGCTGGTCACACAGATAACCCATCTCACTCTCAGTGACACACTCAGTGAGACACGCTGATGTCCCCCCACTGGCTCACGCGCACTCACACACCTGCCCTTGTACACTCACCCAAGCCCACAACACACAGGCCGCCTCCCAAAGTGCTGGGATTACAAGCATGAGCCACTGTGCCCGGCCTATTTTGTTTTTGTTTTTGGAGACAAAGTCTCGCTCTGTCGCCCAGGCTGGAGTGCGGTAGCACTATCTTAGCTCATTGCAGCCCCAAATTCCTGGGCTTAAGCTTAAGCAATCCTCCAGCTTCAGCCTCCCAAAGTGCTGGGATGACAGGTATGCCACTGGGAGGCAGAGGTTGCAGTGAGCTGAGATTGCACCACCGTACTCCAGCCTGGGTAACAAAGCAAGACTCTGTCTCAGAACACACACACACACACACACACACACACTGACTCACACACACACACACACTCACTGACTCACACACAC